>NW_025207067.1:0-5565 GCF_004010195.1 Chiloscyllium plagiosum | reverse complement strand
ACTCAGCACCGCTTTCCTAACCTGCAATCTTCTTCCTGACCTCCTCCGCCCCCACCCCACTCCGGCCTATCACCCTCACCTTAAACTCCTTCCACCTATCACATTTCCAACGCCACTCCCCCAAGTCCCTCCTCCCTACCTTTTATCTTAGCCTGCTGGACACATTTTCCTCATTCCTGAAGAAGGGCTCATGCCCGAAACGTCGATTCTCCTGCTCCTTGGATGCTGCCTGACCTGCTGCGCTTTTCCAGCAACACATTTTCAGCTACAGTTATCTTTCCCAAACCGTGCCTTCCTTGTACCTCCTCAGTCGAAGCACTTTGTAAACATAAGATTAAATGAACATACGTTCAAGAAAGTGAAGTGGCATTCTTAACAACAATGTCTTTTCAAAGTCACCAGGGTGTCTGATGTTAACTTGTATTGCAACGCCCTCTGATCCTCTATCAGCACAGGTTCACACAGACCACTCGATGTAACTCCGTGATGAGTGCAGGGCTCCTCATGCAGGGACAGAAATCACTCACCCTGGGGCTTTTCCTGGCTCTTGGCCCCTTATTCCTCGCCCCTGAATCTCCTTCAGATTCTCCTTCAAAGAAATGTCTCCTCTCAAGGGCTCTTTTTGTGATATTTTCTCAAAGGCGACTTTTTGATGTTAGGGGCTGCTTTTTCATTCTGACCGACTCATGTATTGAGTCACATGTACACCTTCCATGTTTGTGCTGTGTTACAGAGCAGACCAGACCTCCTCAAAATACATTCAGAAGGTTGTCTAGACACTAACTGATTCTTATTTTAAAGGTAAATGTCAGGTGCCGTGTCCCAGATGCAATTTGATCGGTCAAATTACTTGACATTAAGCAAAACACAATTTATTCAAACACAATTGTTAAAATACAACAAAAGAAAGAAGAAATTGGCAAAACTTGACTCTATTGGAAAACCTAACAAAGTAATAGATTATTTAACTACTAAACAGTAACAAGATAGTAATATCCCATAAACACACCCCTGGTAAAAAGGCAAGTTCAGAACACAGATTGTCTCACATGTAGTTCTCCAATCCAGTAGGAAAGAGCATCAAAAGACAATTTGGAGAGAGAGAGAGAGAGAGAGACTGTATCAGCTGGGAGAGATTCACTGCCTTCCGAACCTGCTGAGATCCTAGCAACTGCCAAAAGCTAACGAAAAATCCTGGATCTGTGAGAGCTTGACCACACTCGCTCAGGTTGCTTCTGTTGTTTGAATTTTAAAACAGATCCCATGGCTTGACAAGTTGTTTATCTTCTCACGGACTGCTCGCCATCTGTCTCCCATCTCAAAGAAACCAGGACAAAACACACCTCTTAAAGCCACAGTATATCTCAGTTGCCATGAGGAATGACTCTCGCAAACACATGCTTAGCAGAATACATCAATAATTACCAACACTCCATTAAACTGCAAGCCACAATATACAACTAAAGCATTAGTTTCTTCAACTCCACAGTGTTTAAATAGGCACAAGGCAACAGACATGAACTCACAGCAAAATAATCTCAAAATAACTGACCTGCTTCAATGCACCGAAACCCATCACTTGAACCACGTCATCTACAAACTGTGGAAGACACAGCGGCTACATTTCCAATGCATTAGAATATTTTAACCAAGCAGTTATGATCTCTTTCACTGCTTCTCAGATGTCAGTTGACAGTGTCCATTACAAAAGCATCCACTACATTTCCCCATATATAGTACCTCCTAAACATATGCAGCCTTAAGCTAGAGATTCCATACCCACTTGCAATGAATTTATCATCCCAATGATTTCCAGTTTTCCTGGCTCCTAGTTAGCTGAGTATTCCTTTTTTTATAATTTTAAAAGAATCTACTCTCTTTTGAAATCTCTCCTCCTCCAGCCTTGTGGCTTCCTCTGTTTTAACTTTCATATCTCTTCTTGCTCTTCCAGCTTCTTTTCCTCCCTCCACATTTGCAGCCACTCTCTGTCTCTCTCATTCTTCCAAACTCACCCCACAACATCTCGCTCTTCCACTTCTACCCTCTTTCTCTTATGCCTCCAACTCAGCATCCAGCCCCACTCTCCCTCATTCTCTCTCTCACCTCTGCCATTCCCTCCACCCAATCCCAGCCACATTTCTCTCCCCTCCAGTGCTGTCCCACCCAGTGACTCCCACCCTCCCCACTCCAGCACCACTCCCACATATCCCTGTCACTGCTCCTCCAATCAAAGGCTGGTTCTGTCCTATGTTCACTACAGGAAGCACAGCAGATAGTCAGCCTATGATTAGAATAGGCTTCTCAAAGATTCTGCCCATTCAGTTTATGATGCTCCCCCAACACCATGATTGGATTTCCCCAAGCCTTTTAGGAGCAAACTTGGCCCCTACTTCCCACGTCGTCTGAGTGCTGCTGTGTGGCCAATGAATCCAGGAACCATGAGCATCAAGGATTAGTTACATGGTAACATTCCCTGCATCATGGTCCTGAAGCAATGCTGTGAAGGGACTTAGGTTTCTCCCTAAATTGTTCTCCTCCATTTGTTTCTGTATTTTGAATATTAATTCAGAGACACCAGCAAATGTCTGAGAGAGGTGGCCATAATGGTGAGTAGCCAACCTACTCTCAAGAAAGGGCAGGTCAATAAGGCAGGCACCGACAGCACTGTAGGCCTCACAGTCAGAAACCTGCTTTCGGAAACCTTGGAAAACCCAACCCGGACAGCACAGTAGCTCAGTGGTTAGCACTGCTGCCTCACAGCACCACGGACCCGGGTATTTGCACATTCTCCCAGTGTCTGCATGGATTCCCTCCAGGGGCTCTGGTTTCCTCCCACAGTCCAAAGATGTGCAGGTTAGGGTGGATTAGCTGTGGGAAATACAGGCCAAACAAGGTACTATGCTGTGGTGTAAACTCCACAATGCACCTATAGGCACGGACTTCCTAATCTTCTGTCCCCAAACTCCGGTATTGCACACACGAGCAAGTCGTGAGCGTACCCAGGCTGCTGCCTCAGGTGCCTGGTAACATTCACTGGTCAGAATTCCAAAACATTCAATTCATCCACCATAATTATCCTGGCCTGTTAATAGAGTCACAGCATCCCACAGCAGGGAGACAGGCCCTTCGGCCCAAACTGGTCTATGCTGACCAAAATGTCCATCCATGCTAACCCCATTTCCTGCACTTGACCCATATCCTTCTGATCCTTTCCTATCCATGTATTTGTCCAAATGCCTTTTAAAAGTTTACCCGCCTCAACCACTTCTGCTGGCAACTTATTCCATATGTGTACCACGCTCTGTGTAAAAATGTTGTCTCTCAGGTTTCCTTTTATTTTTTCCCTTCTAACCTTAAACTGATGCCTCTAGTCCTCAACACCACACAATCATCCCCTAACACATATACACTATTTTGGAAAATTCAAAATCCCAGGCAGCAGACCAAGGCCTCGCTGTATCTGTATATGCAGATTTCATTCAAATGGCTGTTTCCCGACCAGCTTTAGACTGAAGCAATAGGCAAGGCCTTTCACCACAGTAACCTCCTGAACCTGTTCCAGCTGTTTTACACCTCCCTGGGAAGCTCACATTCTGCAGTGAACAATGAGTACCTTTCATTTCAGCATCATTGACTTTCCTCAATAGAAGTTTCCTTGATAGCGGGAAGTGGGAGGTGGGGAGGAGGGGGCAGAGAAAAATGAATTTAAGATAAGTTTCTACTTGTCCAGTAATGACTGGCTTTTCAAACCCTTTCCCATCTCTGGCGCCAAGGCGATGAGAACACATAGACACTGTAATAATCGCACAGATTCACAGGACAGTGGCAAGGCTTTAGTCCTTTACAGTCAAAATGTGTCTTGATACACAAAGAATACCATGATGGATGATTGCGCTAAAGGCAATTAAAGAAATTCTTTTCCCGCTTACTGCAGTCTGAGTACAACTTTCCAGGGCCCTGGGCAAGGCATTGAGTTCTTTCACTAATTGTGGGTCCTTCTTATCTAAATAATTTCATCTTCAAAAATACAGTTGGACACGGACACCTTCAGCCCAACCTTACAATCCTGATCCCTCGTTGATGCTATCAAACACAAATTCAATTCATTGGCAGATTTTATTTTCCTCTCTGCTGGTTATGAAATCCAGGCCACGTATCCATTGTGAGGCCGGTTCATAGATTATCTGTGCTCACCCTCAGCCTCCCCTCCCGTCTGCCTTGCCTCTGGCTAGAGGAACCTTTGCCTTAATTATCTCTTCGGTTGTTACTGTAACAGAGAGGAAAGGAAATTTGCAATGTACCAAATGTATCAGTGTATTTCATGTGTGCATGCCCTGCATAAAATATGTTGATGGAATTTGAATATTAGGCTTTGATGCTGACATAACTAAAATGGGAAAAGAAGTGTGTCCATTGTGTTAATGCAACAGTGTAAAACAAATGTTGTTTTACTTGCTATAAACCATTGGTTTCTTGCCATGAACAGTTCAAATATTCCAAACAAAAAGCCCAACAGTTATCTAAGAGCTTTGACCATGAACATAGGCAGCGTGTTCAGGAAATGAATTCCACCCACAACCAATTGAAAGCTCCTTTGCACAGCACCTTATGGTTAGAAGCGAGAATGCTGGCTGATTTCTGCACTGGAACCCCAAGCCTTTCCATTTAGAACTCTGGGGCTATCCCTGAGATTGGTAAGCTCAGTATAGGCTGGGGAAATCATGCCGTTATGTTCCTGGGTCCGTATACTTCATCCTAACTGCACAGACTGTCTCAGAGCCATTGAGGGACCTTCAGTGAGTGTGTGGATATGTGTGAACACATGTCCTCCATTCACCCAGACAATGGAAAGGTCAGTGTAGGTACAAAACCCCGAGTTTCTCAATGTGCTTACACAGACCTGAGTATGTGATCATATTGGTATGTTTCCCAAACACTTTACTTCCTCTCAAATTTTCTTTGGTTTTGACAGATCAAGGCACATCTTCATATACCTGTTGTGGAAATTAGATATCAACTGAAGTAATAGAATCAATAAAAATCTGGAATTAAGAATCTAACGATGACCGTGAATCCATTGTTGATTGTCAGAAAAGTCCATCTGATTCACTAATGTCCTTTAGGGAAGGAGACTACCATCCTTACCTGGTTTGGCCTAGATGTGACTCCAGACCCACAGCAATGGGGTTGACACTGAACTGCCCTCTGGGCAATTAGGGATGGGTAATAAATGCTGGCCCAGCCAGCAACGCTCTCATCCTATGAATGAATAAAAAATGGGCTAATGAGGAGGGCGGAAATATTCAAACATTTGAATTTTCACAAAAATTGTAGTTATTTGTAAAATGAGTTAGTGATCTCTTCCACAGCATGTGAATGCGATACTGCCTTAATGATTGTAATGAAAAGTCGCATTCTTAGCAAGATTCTACTTTGGTAACAGCACGTATTAAACTCAAGTCATTGTAGATTGACAATCTGGCATTCTGACAAAGAAACAGCCTTGTATGTACTTATATGACAGTGCAAAGATTATTGTTATCGTTTCCCTGGTAACAGATATAA
>NW_025207066.1:6483-12463 GCF_004010195.1 Chiloscyllium plagiosum | reverse complement strand
TGTGGTGCACTGTGTGTGGCAGTTTGAGAGGAACTACCCCAGCAGAATGACACATTCCCCGTTGACAGTGTCTCGATCTTGAAAGACCACAATTATGTGTGAACCCGAGCCAGTGCAAAGGCTAACCCTTACATTCCAATTGATCTGCCAGTCTGAAACAAGTTAATTTCTATCACCGTTGTACGGGCACCAAGTGCGTCTCCATAATGTTCCATTCCCAATGTGGTTCAATGCTATCCGCTTCTCCCTGGGTCGGGGCAGATTCTCTTTGGTTTCTCGGCTTCTGTTTTGGGACATGGAGGTTCCATCTGTGGACCCAATATGACCTGACCTGCCAAACATTTCTGAGCCAATACTGATGTCAGCAACTGCTTATGAATTGGGCCCCTGAAGTACTTGGGGATATGCAGCACTTATTGTGTTGCACATAGACCTGAGCACCGAACTTCCCAAGGGGTGTGTGAACACTGCACATCTTCAAAAGAATTGTCCCAGGAATGCGGATATCTTGAATTGACAAATTGGAGGAATGCATCTAACAGCAATTAACAAAGTTTCCAATTATGATTCTTCCCTCGACGAGGTCATCCGTTACCTGTCACAATCGAATTTCAGTGAGAAACATCTGCTACTAACTGGGAATGATAAAGCTGTCATCATCAGAGCTGCAACATCAATCTCCCAGTGGAGATCCCACAGAATATAATAGAAACACGCAGAGAATGTAACACCGCAGAGTTTAATGCTTGCAGATTGTGTGCAACAAGAAAGGATTACCACTCTCCACTGAAAATGCATCGGCCAATTGAATTAGCCAGTAAAGATTTCTACATGGTTCTTGCCATCATTGGTGTTCCTGGTAAGTGCATCTAATTATTTACAATTTGTGGATGGCATCTCTCCTGGTTTTCCTTGTTAATTAAGAGATTTGCGTTCTAGTGTAGTATTCAATGTTGCACCCATTCCATTATTGCAAGACAACACAGTTACATTTTATGTTTTAAATATTGTGTCGTTTCATTCCTTTACTACATGATCACCTTTAGTCAAATGTAATGAACTCCTGAGTCGCATGTTAGACTGGAGGCTACCTTCAGGGAAGGAGTTATTGGAAATGTCAGCAAGTATAGAACTGCAATGGATCTTGGTCAGTCAGTGCAGTGGATCTCATAAACCCAGTGTTCTCACATTCCTGCGTGTATCTGTATTTGTGCAGTTGTATTGATAGCAGCGCATTTCCTCCTTCCTAATTTAGGGAGCACTACAGTAAAAAGGTTTTAAGATGGTTAATCTCCTTTGCACCGTGTGGGTTTCAGATTCTGTTAGTTCTGACTGTTGAATGTTCAGAAACCGCTGTCGGCTTGGGTAACTGTTGAGGAGCACGGATTGATATTTTCAATTATGGGAGTAATGAAGATTTGAGGAGTAATTTTCTTCTTATAGAATCATGCAGCACAGAAACGGCCCCTTTGTCAACTCCTCAATACCGACCAGATTTCGCAAATTAACCTAGTCCCATTTGCCAGCATTTCGCCCACATCCTTCTCAATCCTTCCAGGACATATACCCATGCCTTTTAAATGTATTAATTTTACGCACCTTCACCATTTCCTCCCGCAACCCGTTCCATCCATATCTCGGTTCAAAGCTGTAATCTGCAGTGGGGTCTGCTGCTTGTGGATGGAATGTGTCCCTATGAGGACAGACAGGTGCACAGTCAGGTGTAAATTCTTGGATTTCAAAATGCAGGATCTAACTAGAATTAAAAATAAATACCTAGATCCCTCTAACTTGTTAAACATTGGGTTTTCGTGACATTTTTCATTACACTTCCCTGTCCCACCTGCAAGTAGTTTTTGTTTTGAATAAGTACAGAGCTACACACTGAGGATGACTTTCCTTTCTGACCGTGGCTATCCACTTAACTGTAAAATATACAACAAACCTGAGCATTCCTTAAACCCACAGTGGACATGACCCACTCTCACTGAGAGCAGCAAATCATTTTCTGTCAAATGACCTCGAAAATTTCCCAAAGCTTCCCTCTGAATGGACAGAGAGCACAGACTTTTAAGTAAATCCATGTTAGAGCAGTGGGATGCATTGAAGAAGGAAATAGGAAGGTTACAGAACCACAATGTTCCATGAAAGATAAAAGGTGGTACTCGGAAATGCTGTGAACTCTGCATATTAGGGGATTTCCGGGATAAGTTCACAGGAATTGCTGGAAATAGGAATTCAATCCATGAAAATGAGGTGATGCACTTGGCAGCATACAACACACAAGCGATACATTATGAATGGTTAAAACCTGGGAAGCACCGAATCAGAAGGATCTTGGTGCACATGAAGATCTTCAGGTAGCAGGACAGGTCGATGAAATAGTTAAGAAGATATCAGATACGTTTTTGCCTTTGAAAGCCAAGACGTAGAGTTTAAGAGCAGGGAAAATATGTTAGCAGTGGATGAAATGTTGGCTAGACCACAGCTAGAATGTTGTGTGCAGTTCTGGAATCCTCATTTTTGGGAGTATTGTGATTGCCCTGAAGAGGGTGGAGAGTTTCCAGGATGACTCCAAGGTTATAATGTTTTCGGCACGAAGAGAGATTGGATAGACTGCGGTTGTTTTTCACGGAGCAGCTGAGATTGTTGGGGGACATCATTGAAATGTATAATATTATAAGAGTCATATACAGCAGAGAAGGAAATGTGTTTTCCCCTTTGTGCTGAGGTCAATGACCAGGGGCATAGATGCAGGGGTTTGAGGTTTCCACCCGAAGTGTTGTGAAATGTGGAACTTACTTCCTGTAAGGGTAGTAGCAGCAGATCCCCTGATAGCATAGAACTCTTTAAATGTACACTTGGAATGCCAGGGTTATGGACCTAATGCTGCAAAACTGGATGAGAATTCTGAGACAATTGTATTTGACCATCGTGGATTCTATCGGGCAAAGTGCATTTTCTTTCTGTGCCTCTATGTCTCCAACCAATACTTCCTCCAGAGTCATTGACTCCAACAATGATCCTGACTGCAATTATCCCAAATTCTGTTACTTTTTGGGATATCTTTTTGTTTTTGCAGCATCTCTGCCATTTCAGCAACATTCCCAGTGATGCAGCATTCCATGTCAGTCCCTTTGAAATTGCAGCAACCCCTCCAACATTGAGCAAGCCATCCTCAGGCATTTCCCACTGTTCAGCTATAGACACCATGCAATGTGTCTTGCCTCACAAGGTATTCCACTGGCTCTGCTGAAAGACATGGTTACTCTTCCATCATCTCTGTTGTTTACCTTTATTTCTAAATCCTGATTTGATTTGATTTGATTTATTATAATATTGTGGGAAAAAAAAAACTTGTTCTGTTTGCAGTGCAGCGAATGTTCCATGGAAAAACACATACGCCGTCGGGTGATTGAAAGAGTGAGGAATACAGAGGTACAGCTGCAAGGAAGATGCACAAGAAGCAAGATCAACATGAGGTTTAAAATTTGAGCGGTCCATTCCGAATTCAAATAACAGTGGGGAAGAAGCCATTCTTGAACATGTTGTTCTGTGTGTTTGTATCTCCTGACTGACGGAAGCGGTTTGAGGAGAGTTTAACTGGGGTAGGAGGGTCTTTAATGGTGTTGGCTGGCTTTCTGCGGCAACAAGAAATGTACATTCAGTCAATGGATGGAAGGTTAGCTTGTGTATGATCAGGCCTGTGTTCACAACTCTCTGTAGTTTCTTATGGTCCTGGTCTGAGCAGTAGCAGAGCACTTGGTACATTTCTGTTTGAGAACATGAGTTTCGTTCCCTCTTATTTCTTTTCATCTATTCTTATAGGAGCATACAAATGTATGTAGGTGGGACTTAAATTAATATTCACTTCTTTCTATGTAGGTACCTGTCCACAACAAAATCTTCGGTAGTTACAATGTATACCTGGACAGTTTATTTTGCTGAAGTTGCCCTGTGGATCCGCCCGGGCATCTCCACAACATCCAGTTTATCTCGACTTTCTGCCTTTGCATACGGCTCCTACATCTTTACATTTTAAACGGAATGATGAACAGCATATTAATAATTTTCAAAAACTTGCAGGAATCCATATTGAAAGTAAAGATTCCTGTGTCAATTCACTGCAATTATCTTCATGGATGTTATGTGTTGATAATTGAGGAGAATTAATACAGCTTTTCCTGGGTTTGCAGTGGTATTTTGTTATTGTGCCCTCTATCTCTGTGCATTTGCAATGTTGACTCAACCATTCTCCATCATATTTTCAGATGGTTGGGGTTCGTGCTTGACCAGATTTACAACGATGCCACATTCCTCATGTTTCATTGTGCTTCCACGTGAAGCATTTACCTCCACCTGGAAATCATACTTTAACAGCATTTATTATCATTGACTAAAATCATCATCCCTTTGCAATTGAAGTGCTTCTGCCCTCAAACTGATCATGAAAAAGCTTTTCTCTACCTCCTCAATACCCCTTTCCTCTTGAATAACAACACTGATTTATATCTGCCCCTTTTTGATATTTCACAGCTGTGATGATGTTTTTCCTCCTCGTAAATTAATCCTATGACTCAATGTGCAGAGTCATATCACTTTTCAGAAGGTAGTGAATGGCCTCAGAAAGAGATGCGTGCACACACACACACACACACACACAGACTCAGAAAGAGAGGGGCACACACGCACATAGGGAATGAAAAGAAAAGAGTGTTCAAACTTTAAGTATTTCAATATCATGTGGATTTGTCCAATTCTCTGATCATATTATCCAGCTGTGTTGAATGTTCTTGAGAGAATCATGGCTCCATGTCATGTAAATTCACCATTCTAAATCTTATATGTTTTGGAGTCACTTTTATGATTGGTATCCTGCATTCCATCTGCTGTTCACCAGCTGCCTGTTTCTATTCAAGCAAGAAATTGGCAAGTTACAGGTTTATAGCTTACATCTCAATTCTTTTACCTATTGCCTGACCTTATATTGTTGTCATGGAAACAATACAGATCTATTGTAAACTTATACAGAAAAGGGTGATCAGTAAGTTATTTTTCTGTTATTCTTCTGATAGTGAATTTCGTGGCGATTATGATCCTGTCCCAGGGAAAGTGTAGCCTTTCTACGGGCACAACACGTTATCTTGTGGCCATGGCAGCAGCAGATCTACTGGTCATTATCAGTGAGATCATACTGAGGTAACTTCATTTTTAGTATTACCCAGTATGTTTCCTGGGAATCACTCCTGTGTGCAGTGATTCTGTGAACAGGGGCATAGTGACGCATAAGTGTGAGGGGGTCAGCGTGATAGTGATGCAGTAAGCGTGACGGGATCACGGAGACAGTAATGCAGTGAGTGTGAGGGGATCAGGCTGATAGTGACGCAGTGAGTGTTAGGGGATCAGGATGACAGTGACACAGTAAGTGTGAGGGTGTCAGGGTGACAGTGACGCACTAATTGTGAAGGGATCAGGGAGATAGTGACGCAGTAAGTGTGGGGGAATCAGAGAGATTGTGACGCAGTAAGTGTGATGGGGTCAGGGAGATAGTGACGCAGTAAGTGTGGGGGAATCAGAGAGATTGTGACGCAGTAAGTGTGATGGGGTCAGGGAGATAGTGACGCAGTAAGTGTGGGGGAATCAGAGAGATTGTGACGCAGTAAGTGTGATGGGGTCAGGGAGATAGTGACGCAGTAAGTGTGGGGGAATCAGAGAGATTGTGACGCAGTAAGTGTGATGGGGTCAGGGAGATAGTGACGCAGTAAGTGTGGGGGAATCAGAGAGATTGTGACGCAGTAAGTGTGATGGGGTCAGGGAGATAGTGACGCAGTAAGTGTGGGGGAATCAGAGAGATTGTGACGCAGTAAGTGTGATGGGGTCAGGGAGATAGTGACGCAGTAAGTGTGGGGGAATCAGAGAGATTGTGACGCAGTAAGTGTGATGGGGTCAGGGAGATAGTGACGCAGTAAGTGTGAGGGGA
>NW_025207066.1:3679-5613 GCF_004010195.1 Chiloscyllium plagiosum | reverse complement strand
TCATGGAGACAGTGACGCAACAAGTGTGATGGTGTAGGGTGATAGTGACACAGGAAGTGTGAGTGGATCAGGGTGATAGTGACGCAGTAAGTGTGAATGGTTCAGGGAGATTGTGACGCAGTAAGTGTGAGAGGATCAGGGGGATAGTGACGCAGTAAGTGTGAGGGGATCAGGGAGATTGTGACGCAGCAAGTGTGACGGGAACAGGGATATTGTGACGCAGTAAGTGTGATGGCGTCAGGGTGATAGTGACACAGTAACTGTGAGGGGATCAGTGAGATAGTGCCGCAGTAAGTGTGAGGGATTCAGGGAGAACGTGACGCAGTAAGTGTGAGGGGATCAGGGTGATAGTGACGCAGTAAGTGTGAGGTGTTCAGGGAGAAGGTGACATAGTAATGGTGATGGGATCAGGGTAATAGTGACGCAGTAAGTGTGATGGCATCAGGGTGATAGTGCCGCACTAAGAGTGAGGGGATCAGTGTGATAGTGATGCATTGAGTGTGAGGGGCCAGGGTGATAGTGACGCAGTAAGTGTGAATGGTTCAGGGAGATTGTGACGCAGTAAGTGTGAGAGGATCAGGGAGATAGTGACGCAGTACGTGTGAGGGAATCAGGGAGATCGTGACGCAGCAAGTGTGACGGGAACAGGGGTATTGTGACGCAGTAAGTGTGATGGCGTCAGGGTGATAGTGACACAGTAAGTGTGAGGGGATCAGTGAGATCGTGCCGCAGTAAGTGTGAGGGATTCAGGGAGAAGGTGACGCAGTAAGTGTGAGGGGATCAGGGAGATAGTGCTACAGTAGGTGTGAGGGGATCAGTGTGATGGCGATGCATTGAGTGTGAGGGGTCAGGGCGATAGTGACGCAGTAAGTGTGAGGGGATCAGGGTGATCGTGACGCAGTAAGTGTGATGGTGTCAGGGAGTTAGTGACGCAGTAAGTGAGTTGGGAACAGTGTGATAGTGAAACGGTGAGTGTGAGGGTTCAGGGAGGTAGTTATGCATTAAGTGTGAGGGAGTCAGAGTGATAGTGACGCAGTAATTGTGATGGACCCAGGGTGATAGTGACGCAGTACGTGTGAGGAGTCTGGGAGATAGTGACGCAGTAAGTGTGATGGTGTCAGGGAGAAGGTGACGCAGTAAGTGTGAAGGGGTCAGAGTGATAGTGATGCCGTAAGCGTGAGGGGTTCAGCGTGATAGAGACGCAGTAAGTTTTAGGGGAGCAGGGAGATAGAGATGCAGTAAGTGTGAGGGGGTCAGGAGCAGGGAGATAGTGATGCAGTAAGTGTGAGGGGGTCAGAGTGATAGTGACGCAGTAAGTGTGATGGGATCAGGGTGATAGTAATGCAGTAAGTGTGATGGGGTCAGCGTGATAGTGACGCAGTAAGTGTCAGGGGTTCAGGGAGAAAGTGACATAGTAATGGTGATGGGATCAGGGAGATAGTAATGCAATAAGTGTGATGGTGTAGGGTGATAGTAACGCAGTACATGTGAGTGTATCAGGGTAATAGTAGCGCAGTAAGTGTGATGGGATCAGGGTGATAGTGACGCAGTAAGTGTGAGGGGATCAGGGTGAGTAAGTGTGATGGGATCAGGGAGATAGTGATGCAATAAGTCTGAGGGGATCAGTTGAAGGTGACGCAGTCAGTGTGAGGAGATCAAAGTAATAGTGACGTAGTAGGTGTGAGGGGATAAGGGATATAGAGACGCAGTAAGTGTGTTGGGGGTCAGGGAAATAGTGACGCAGTAAGTGTGGTGGGGCCAGGTTGATAGAGACGCGGTGAGTGTGAGGTGTCAGAGAGATAGTGACGCAGTAAATGTGATGGGGTCAGGGAGATAGTGATGCAGGAGGAGTGATGGGGTCAGGGGGATAATGACGCAGTAAGTGTGATGGGATCAGGGAGATAGTGACACAGTGACTGTGATGGGATCAGGGA
>NW_025207066.1:1162-2834 GCF_004010195.1 Chiloscyllium plagiosum | reverse complement strand
AGGGTGATAGTGACGCAGTAAGTGTGAGGGGATCAGGGTGATAGTGTTGCAGTAAGTGTGAGGGGATCAGCATGATAGAGACACAGTAAGTTTGATGGGAGCAGGTAGATAGCGATGCAGTAAGTGTGAGGGGGTCAGGAGCAGGGAGATTGTGATGCAGTAAGTGTGAGGGGGTCAGAGTGATGGTGATGCAGTAAGTGTGATGGAGTCAGTGTGATAGTGACGCAGTAAGTGTCAGGGGTTCAGGGAGAAGGTGACATATTAATGGTGATGGTATCAGGGAGATAGTGACGCAATACGTGTGATGGTGTAGGGTGATAATGAGCAGTAAGTGTGAGGGGATCAGGGTGATAGTGATGCAGTAAGTGTGAGGGGTTCAGGGAGAAGGTGATGCAGTAAGTGTGAGGGGATCAGGGAGATAGTGGCACAGTAAGTCTGAGGGGATCAGGGTGTTAGTGATGCATTGAGTGTGAGGGGTCAGGGTGATAAGTGACGCAGTAAGTGTCAGGGGATTAGGGTGATAGTGACGCAGTAAGTGTGATGGGTCAGGGAGTTAGTGACGCAGTAAGTGAGTTAGGAACAATGTGATAGTGACGCGGTGAGTGTGAGGGTTCAGGGAGGTAGTTACGCAGTAAGTGTGAGGGAGTCAGAGTGATAGTGATGCAGTAAGTGTGATGGGGTCAGGAAGATAGTGATGCAGAAGGAGCGATGGGCCCAGGGTGATAGTGACGCAGTAAGTGTGAAGGTATCAGAGTGATGGTGACACAGTAAAGGTGATGGGATCAAGGAGATAGTGACGCAGTAAGTGTGAGGGGGCCATGGTGATATCGTCGCAGTGCATGTGACGGGGTCAGGGTGATAATGACGTAATAAGTGTGATGGGGTCAGGGAGACAGTGACGCAGTAAGTGTGAGAGGGTCCGGGTGATAGTGACGCAGTAAGTGTGAGGGGTCAGAGTGATAGTGACGCAGTAAGTGTGTTGGGGTCAGGGAGATAGTGAGGCAGTAAGTGTGAGGCGATGAGGGAGATGGGGATGCATGAAGTGTGAGGTGAACAGGGGTATAGTGCTCGGTAAGTGTGATGGGTTGGGTGATAATAATGCAGTAAGTGTGACGGGATCAGGGAGATAGTAATGCAGTGAGTGCGAGGAGATCGGGCTGATAGTGACACAGTGAGTGTGAGGGGATCAGGGTGATAGTGACACAGTAAGTGTGATGGTATCAAGGAGATAGTGATGCAGTAAGTGTGATGGGGTCAGGGTGATAGTGACGCAGTAAGTGTGATGGGGTCAGGGTGATGGTGATGCAGTACGTGTGATGGAGTCAGTGTGATAGTGACGCAGTAACTGTGAGGGGATCAGGGTGATAGTGATGCAGTAAGTGTGATGGGGTCAGGGTGATTGTGACGCAGTAAGTGTGATGGGGTCAGGGTGATAGTACCTCAGTAAGTGTGAGGGGATCAGGGTGATAGTGATGCAGTAAGTATGATAGGGTCTGTGTGATAGTGACGCAGTAAGCATGAGGGTATCAGGGTGATAGTGACGCAGTAGGTGTGAGGCGATCAGGGAGATTGTGACGCAGGAAGTGTGAGGGGATCGGGATGATAGTGACACAGTAAGTGTGAAGGGTTCAGGGAGATAGTGACGCAGTAAGTGTGATGGGGTCAGGGTGAT
>NW_025207066.1:0-852 GCF_004010195.1 Chiloscyllium plagiosum | reverse complement strand
AATAGTGACGCAGTAAGTGTGGTGGGGCCAGGTTGATAGAGACGCGGTGAGTGTGAGGGGTCAGAGAGATAGTGACGCAGTAAATGTGATGGGGTCAGGGAGATAGTGATGCAGGAGGAGTGATGGGCTCAGGGTGATAATGACGCAGTAAGTGTGAGGGGATCAGTGTGATAGTGACGCAGTATGTTTAAAGGGGTCAGCGAGATAGTGACGCAGTAAGTGAGATGGGGCCAGGGTGATAGTGACGCAGTAAGTGTGATGGGATAAGGGAGATCGTGACACAGTGATTCTGATGGGATCAGAGAGATAGTGACGCAGTAAGTGTGAGGGGGTCAGGGTGATAGTTCAGAGAGATAGTGACGCAGTAAGTGTGAGGGGGTCAGGGTGATAGTGACGCAGTAAGTGTGTTTGGGTCAGGGAGATAGTGACACAATAATTGTGAGGGGGTCAGAGTGATAGTGACGTAGTAAGTATGAGGGGTCAGGGAGATGGTGACGCAGTATGTGTGAGGGGATCAGGGTGATAGTGACGCAGTAAGTGTGAGGGGTCAGGGTAATAATGATGCAGTAAGTGTGAGGGGTCAGGGAGATGGTGACGCAGTAAGTGTAAAGGGTTCAGCGAGATATTGATGCAGTAAGTGTGAGGGGATCAGGGTGATATTGACGCAGATTGTGTGGTGGGATCAGTGAGATAGTGATGCCGTAAGTGTGTGTGGTCAGGAAGGGAGATTGTGATGCAGTAACTGTGAGGGGGTCTGGGTGATAGTGATGCTGTAAATGTGTTTGGGTCAGGGGGATAGTGACGCAGTAGGTGTGAGCGGGTCAGAGTGATAGTGATGCAGTAAGTGTGAGG
>NW_025207065.1:0-12461 GCF_004010195.1 Chiloscyllium plagiosum | reverse complement strand
TTTAAATCCTTGCTTCCTGCACCAGTTCCCCACATGTTCAAGTCCATTATCTCCCTGTTTCTGGCCTCACCAGCCCAAGGAACTGGAAGCTAACCGGAGATAACCACCCTGGACGTCCTGCTTTTCAGCCTTCTTCCTAGTTCTCCGAAGTCCCGCTGTAGTATGTCCCTCCGCTTCTTCCCGACATCATTTGTGCCAACATGTACCACCACCTCTGGCTCTTCACCTTCGTCCTTGAGGATGTCCTGCACTCTGTCTGTGATGTCTTTAACCCTGGCACCAGGAAGGCAACACACCATCCTTAAGTCCCGCCTGCTGCCCGGTCGGTTCCTCTCGCTATGGAGTCTCCTATTACCACGGCTATGTGCGATGTCCGACTCTTCCGCTCTGCCTCCATGCCAACATTTGATTGACAGAGATTTGTGAACTAGGACTTCCAAGTCCTTTTGTGCTTCAGCTTTCCAAAGCCTTTACCTACTTTGAAAATAGTCTACGCCTCTGTTCTTTCTACCAAAATGTGTAACCACACACTTTCTCACATTATATTCCATCTGCCACTACTTTGTGCACTCTCCTAGCCTGTCCAAGTCCTTCTACAGCCTACCCACTTCCTTAACACTACCCGTCCCGCCCCCATCTTTGTGTCATGTGCTAACTTAGCAATAATATTGTCAGTTCTTTTGTCCAGATCGTTAATGTACAACACAAATAATTATGGTCCTAATGCTGAGCCCTGCAGAACTCCACTGGTCACTGGCTGTCATCTGAAATAGATACCATTTATCTCTAATCTCTGCTTCTCTCTCCATGCCAGTACCTTGATGGGGCAACCTTGCCCCGACACCATCGGCTCTTAGTTAGCAGTTTCCTGAGTAGCACCTTGTCAAAAGCCTTCTGAAAATCAAAATAGATTGCGTCTACTGGCTCTCCTTTGTCTAATATGCTCGCTACCTCCTGAAACAATTCTACCAGATCTGTCAGGCATGGCCTCCCCTTGACGGTGATGTCTAACTCAGCCCTAATTTGCCATGACTTCCAAGTACTCCGCAATCTCATCCTTAATAATGGACTGTAAAATCCTGTCAGTGACCAAGATCAGGCTACAAGGTCTATGATTCCCTGTCTTCTGCCTCCCACCCTTCTTAAACAAGGAAACTTCTAATAAAAAGGCAGCGTGTCCAGTGGACAGATTTTTTCAAAGATTAGTCACAATGGCTTTATCGAACTTGTGTATTGCAGAATTCTATTAATTTAGTTCAAATCTCCTGTATCCAGTAACTTTTGTTGGAATATAGCTTTAAGACAAACACAGCTATTCTTGACCCCAAATGCCTGTTCATCATGAGTAACTGTATCTTAATTGGGTGGCATGGTGACTCAGTGCTTACACAATGCTGCCTCACAGTACCAGGGACCTGGGTTTGAATCCAGCCTTGTCTGAGTGGGTTTCCTCTGGGTGTTCTGGTTTCCTTCCACAGTCCAAAGATGGAAAGTGTGTGCTGGAAAAGCGCAGCAGGCCAGGCAGCATCCGAGGTGCAGGGGAATCAACGTTTTGGGCATAAGCCCTTCTTCAGGAATGAGGCTGGTGTGCCAAGTGGGCTGAGATAAAGGCAGTGGGGGGGAGGGACGCTAAGGATCTCAGTGAGTCCCTCTCTCACTGCATCCCCCCAGGTAAACCTATCGTATTCCCAGCACCCCTCCCCCAAATTCCCTCCCCCCTACCCTTTAGTAGATTGGATGGGGCGGTGTTTGTGTAGTGTGTCCAGGAAGCTTTTCTAACACAGTATGTAGATTGTCCGACCAGAGGGGAGGCCATTTTGGATTTGGTACTCGGTAATGAACCAGGACAAGTGATGGGCTTGTTAGTGAGTGAACATTTTGGTGATGGTGACCACAATTCTGTGACTTTCACCTTGGTTATGGAGAGAGATAGGTGCGTGCAACAGGGTAGGTTTTACAATTGGGGGAAGGGTAATTACGATGCTGTAAGACAGGATCTGAGGAGCATAAGTTGGGAGCATAGGCTGTCAGGGAAGGATGTCGTGGAAATGTGGAACTTTTTCAAGGAACAGATACGACGTGTCCTACTTGTCCTCACCTTCCACCCCACCAAACTCTGGATACATCGTATCATCCTCCGTCATTTTCACCACCTCCAAACAGACCCCACCACCAGGGGATATATTTCCCTCCCCACCCCTATCACCCCTGAAGAAGGGCTTATGCCCAAAATGTTGATTCTCCTGCTCCTCGGATGCTGCCTGACCTGCTGTGTTTTTCCAGCACCACACTTTCCAACTCTGGTCTCCAGCATCTGCAGTCCTCACTTTCTCACAGTCCAAAGATGTGCAGGTTGAGTGGATTGGTCAAGCTAAAATGCCCCATAGTGTCCAGAGAAGTGAAGGCTCTGTGGATTAGCCATGGGAAATGTGCAGTTACGGAGATAGGATAGGAGACTGGGTCTTGGTGTGATGCTCTTCTAAGGATTGGTGTAGATGTGATGGGCTGAATGACCTCTTTCTGCACTACAGAGATTCTATGATTAGACTCATGGCACTGAGCCATTTCTGGTCCTTTCCCAACATACACAGTTGGTTCAGGAATGAGTGGCAACCAAATCCAACAGTAATAAAACCAGAAAGTGCTGGAGAAACTCAGCAGGTGTGGCAGCCTCTATGGAAAGAGAAACAGAGTGAATATTTTGAGTCCAATGTTCCTCAGAATACAGTCCTGATGGAATCATCATATTTTTGCTTTGTGCTGGCACAGGATACTGGGGTTAATTGTAGATTCCTTAACCAGTAACTTTGGATCACTAACTCAGCAGAAATTCTCCAGTATTATACGCTGTCCTTCACAAATTACACACAGCCAGAGCAGAGCTCTCAAAACACTAAAAACAGAAACATGTCGAACAGCACATGTGGAGAGAGAAACAACTCCTATTTCAAATTCAAGATGACTCCTCTTCAGAGCTTTCAATTAATTTTTATGTCATCTCATACCTTTTGAGACACTCAAGCCCAGTATTAATAATATGAACTCCATTATTTTTGTGTAAATGCAGGTGTTCATGTCAGCTTCCTATAGGGATGCACAGAAGCAAAAAGAAATGACCAAAGCTTATCTTGGTACATTGTAACATTGGACCATTTTGCAGATATTGGTGCATCTTGATTTTTATTGCAAAGGATATGGAATCCAAGGGTAAGGAAATTTTATTATGGCCGTAAAGGACCTTGGTGACCGGGCTACTGTGATCAATGTTGGCCTCCTTGTTTGAAAGGGTGAAAATCACATGACACCAGTTTATAGTCCAACAGGTTTATTTGAAAATACAAGCTACTTGACGACGGAGCAGTGCGCCAAAAGCTTGTATTTTCAAACGAACTATTGGATTATAGCCCGGGGTCATGTGATTTTCAACACCAGCACCTCCACATTATAATTATGTTAGAAGCAGTTTAGAAAAGGTTTATGAAGCTCTTCCAGGATGAAGGCCTTATCTTAATAAGAAAAGTTGATCAGTTGATTAATATATAAGATGCTGCAGGGGCATGATACGGTAGATTCTGAGAGGATGTTCCCCTTGTAGGAGAAACTAGAACTGGAGGACAGTTTCAGAAGAAGAGGTCTTGTTTTCAACCTGGAGATTATGAGATTTTTCTTTCTCTGAGGATTATTAGTCTGTAGAATGCTGTTCTCCAGAAATCTCTGGAGGCTGGTTCATTGAATGAATATTCATGTTTGTGTTAGTCAAGTTTTTTTTATAGATAAGGGAGTTAAGGGTTTATGAGTGCAGACAGAAAAATGGAGCTGAGACTACAACCTATCAACCATGATCTTATTAAACAGCAAAATACACCCATAATTAAACTAGCTTAGTCCTGAGCCTAAGACCTATTTTCCTTTGCGTACTCCTAGGAATATAGAATCTTCAGCCTTTCATGTTTGTTTAATCATGGATTATATTGATCTGCCTACCTCAGTTCTGTAATCCTTTATCAGCATAGGAATAGGAATTGGCCATTCCATCCATCCAGCCTACTCCACCATTCAGTGACATCAACACTAGTCATCTACCTCAACTCCACTTTCCAGCATTTTCTCCATACCCCTTGACATCATCAGTTTCTGGAAATCTATTTTTTTTTGTACCTGTTCTGTAAATGAGTTTCCTCTGTCCTCTGGGAAAGAGAATTCCAATGATTCAGCACCTTCTATGCAAATCTTAGTTTTAAATGATTAACACTTTATTCTGAGATTGTATCCCCTGGTTTGTCACTCACCAGCCAAGAGAAACATCTTATCTACATGCAACCAATCATGCTCTGTATGAATTGTATATGTTTCAATGAGGTTCCTATGTTCCCTCAATCTCTCTTCATAAGACAATCCTGATCTCACAGGAATTGGTCTAGTGAACCTCTATTATGCAACCTCAACGGCAGGGAGCCATCCTTAGATGGTCAGGAATCATAGTCCATAAAGGACCATTAGCATATCTTTCCATCAGTCAAGCCATTGGTTATCACAGATAAAGTGTGGAAACAGGCCATTTGGCCCATTGAGTCTACTCTGACCCTCTGAAGGGTATCCCACCCAGACCAATGCTCCTACCCTATCCCTGTAAACCTGCATTTCCCATGGCTAATTCACTAAGACTGCACATCCCTGGATGCAATGGGTAGTTTAGCATGGCTAATCCACCTAACCTGCGCATCTTTGAACTGTGAAAGGAAACCAGAGCACCCGACGGAAACACAGGGAGAATCTGCAAACACATGCTGTAACATTGTATTCCTCGCTTTGTTCTATTACCCTTATACACTTTGTGTGGTATGATCTTGGGTACTAGATGCAAAACAAAACTTTCAACATGTATCTCTGTACATGTAACAATAATAAATCAAATCAAATCAAACTCCATAGAGGGAGAGTCACCTGAGGCTGGAATCAAACCCGGGTCCCTGGCACTGTGAGGCAACAGTGCTAACCACTGAACCACCATGCCACCCCACAGGTGTAGTCTGAGAGTACTACTCTACAAGTGTGTGAGCATAGAAACACATATATATCTGGAGCGTCGGAGGTTAAGGGATGACCTTATAGAGGTTTATAAAATCATGAGGGGCATGGATAGGATAAATAGACAAAGTCTCTTCCCTGGGGCGGGGGGTTCAGAACTAGAGGGCATAGGGTTAGGGTGAGAGGGGAAAAATATAAAAGAGACCTAAGGGGGAACTTTTTCACATAGAGGGTGGTCCGTGTGTGGAATGAGCTTCCAGAGGAAGTGGTGGAGGCGAGTACGATTGCAATAGGCCTTTGAGTCCTTCAAGCTTGCTCTGCCTTTCACTAAGTTCAATGCTGATTGCTTTGTGTTCCAAATTCCTAACTCCCATCTACCCTGGTAATCGTAGATTTTTGTTTTGCAAGGCAAACAATCTATCTCTCAGTTAAAAATATTCCCCTGCCTGCACCCTTTCAGACGGGGAAAGATCCTCTGAGAACTACCCTTGAGAAAATAAAAATTTCCTTATCACTGCCCTAAAATCTGGGACTCTTAATTTTCATCAGCATCCCAGAGTTCTGGATTCACTCCAAGGGTAAACATTCTTTCCATATGCACCTTGTCAAGACCATTCAGGATCTTATAACTTTCAATCGAAGCACCCCTTATTCCCTAAACTCTCGTGTAAGCAAGAGCAATCTGTACAATCTTTCCTGTAAGACAACCCAGTTATTCCAACTATCAGTCTTATTAATCTCCTCTGAACTCTCTCCAGTGCTTTTGCATCCTTTCTTAAATAAGGAGACCAAAAACTACACAGCATTCGACATGTGGTCTCAACAATGCCCTGTATAACTGAAGCATAGCATCTTTAGTTTTATGTTGAAGTCTTCTCTTAATGAATGATAATATCCCATTAGTTTTCCTGATTATGTGCTGTTCTTGCATTCTAACCATTTATGACTTATGCAGTAGAACACCTAAATCTCTTTACACCTCAGGATTTTTCAATTGTTTGTGAGCAGACAGCGTTCTTTATTCTGCATCACATTCTAACTTTACTTATATAAAAAATCAAAACTGCACACAACATTCTAGGTGCGGTCCAACCTAGTTGCAGCAAGATGCTTTTACCTTTTTAATCAAATCCCCTTGTAATGAAGGCCAATATACCATTTGCTTTCCTAATTGCTAGTGACTCATGATCGAGGACACCCGGGGCCCGTGGAACTTCAGCACCTCCCAACTCTCAACGTGCAAGAAATATTTTGCTTTTTTGATATTTTTTCTACCAAGAGAATAACTTCATACTTATAGACTGTCTTCCACTTTCTAGCCCATTCACGTAGCCTGGCTAATTCCACTTGAATTGTCCTTGCATCCTTCTCACAACTTGTAGTCGCAACTAGCATTGTGTCAGCAGCAAATATTGAGGTAGTACGATTGGTGTAGTACAGCTTGCCATCCTGTGAATTATCCATTTATTCTTACTGTCTGCTTTCTATCTATAAATCTGTTCTCAAACCATACAAGTATATTACCCTCAATCCCATGTACTCTTATCTTGATTACTAACATCTTATGTGGGATTTCACCAAAATTCTTCTGAAAATCCAAATATCCCACATCTACTGGTTCTCCTTAATCTATGTGCTACAAGTAGCATTCTCAAAAATCTATAGTTTGTCAAACATGACTGCTTTTACATATCCATGACGACTTTGCTCAGTTTTATCATTCTGGTCTGAGTGTCCCACTATCACCATCTTTGTAAAAAGCCTAAAATATTGTTTCCATGCTGTACATCTCTATGACTTTCCCGACTCTATTGTTAAAGTAGCAAGTCTCGCAGGTATCCCTAATTTTTCCTAAGCATCTCTAACAAAAATCTATCACTGAGATCTCCCTTTTCCATCACCCACCCTACCCACCGAGACTCAGCAATACTTTTGGGAGTGCATTGCAATTTTCACTCATCCAATGTGTGAAGAAGTACTTAATAACATATTTATCTCTGCCTCGGCCTGCATCTTATTGACCAGTATGTACTTTTATTAGCATTGATCAAGCAATTTATGTGCAAGTGTTTAGAGTTTGTACATCTTAATGGTGAATCTCATTATTCATGTGACACCAGAGGACCAGAAAGCAGCCCGTCTGGATGTGGCATGAGAAAACCCAGGAGAGCTATTGGTGCCAACTGGACAAGGAGTAGCTGAGAATTACACCATAAGCCCTGCGATTGATGGAAGAATACCAGTTGGATGTCTGACTGGGTTGGTTTGGAGAAATTTGTGTAAAAGTCAAATTCCAGCTGCAAAACAAATGGGAACATGAGATTATAAATCATTTCAGTTCATTAGCTAAATAACCACCAAGAAAAAAACCAAGCCATTGGCAAGAGAAGTGACCTGCAGAAGATCCATTGGACTCAAAACACCAACTTTCCATCTGTACAGATGTTGCCAGACCTGTTGAGTTTTCTGTCACTTCCATAGCAGGTGTTGTGGTAATGTCACTGGTCTAATAAACCAGAGGCCAAGGCTAGTGCTTTGGTGACTCTTATTTAAATCCTACCATGACACCGATGAACTTTTAAATTCAGTTCATCAATCTGGAATATTATTGGTAATCTGGAATTGAAGTCTGGTTGTGATTCTAATATTCACAAAACTCTCATTGATTTTTGATAATACTGAGCCTGTTGCCATGTTATCTGCCATCGATACCTGGTCTGGCCCACTTATGACTCCAGATCCACAATAATGCCTTTGGTTCCTAATTGTCCTCTGAAATGGTCTAACAAGCAATTTGTTTGAGGACAATTCGATCTCAACAACCAATACATGCCTTGCCAATGACACTTGCATCCTGTGAAATGTTGCATTTCTAAAATAAGGGGTCAGTTTTGAGTGTTTATCTTTCCCCTTGTACTGACTTAATATTGAATCCACCTCCTTTCCTTTGCACTTTCTTCTTGGCTATTTCTACAGCTCCACGGTCTTGCTTGCCAGGCTCACTTAAGTCCCAGATGTCCTGTTGTCCTCACTGTGCCATTGGCACCTTCAGCAGTTTCCCATGGGAAAAAACTTCAACCTGCCTAAACAAGCTAACTCACGCCAGATGCTGTTAGATTCTGTCTGACAGCGATTGCTGGCCTAGCAAAAGAAATACTGTTTCATTTTGTTTTTCTTTATCATTCTTCGGCCTCTTTTCAATCTCGTAAGTGAATCTTTGTCTGTTTCTCTTTCTATACCTGGTCTGATATTGGATTTGCCTCCTTTATTTTTCCCTCCTTCTCAATCCTTCAGCTGTTTCTATCCCAACCTTTAAATTTCATTGCTTAAGGAAATAGTGGTTGTCCTGTTCACTCCGGTCTCCGATGCCCTGTTTACTATTTCTGCATCATTACCAGCTCGTACTTGGAATTCAGGAAGGTGCATTTAAATCTGGCTCAGATGTACTGTGCTATTTCAGGTCAGTTTCTTGCACCTCTCCTATCAACATTGAGGCTGCTCATTCAGAACAAATCACAGGGAACATCTGGTTTGGGGTTAAAGAGCACCGTGTAAAGGAGCAGATTCAGTCCATTTGGGAGTGAATGAGACTGAAGCAATGAGTTGTTAAGTGGAAAACTGCCGGCTGTAGTAGCCTCTCTCTATTCCTGCTAGTGCTCTATGCTGCCTCAGCTAGCTAGTTGAACAGTGCTGAATGAGCTAAATTAGCCCATTACATGAATTCATTTGCCTTTATTAGCCAATGTCAAATTCTCATTTTTTTTTTATTAGAGCCAGCAAACGACCTCTCAGTTGCAGTAAATGTCACAGCAGTTTAGCCGCATATTTGTACAGACTCTTAGAAGATCAAATCCCTTCATCATCCCCCTCATCTCCCCTCCAGCCGCCCCCTCCAACCCACCCAAGTTAATTGACTGTGTTCCAGGCAGTCAGTTTCTGAAAGAATCTTTTTTGTCACTTGATATTCAAATTCATTTTGTAAAAGAAGTGGATGCATTTGTGTGTGTGTGTGTGTCTGTGTGTGTGTGTTTGTGGGGTAGGGGGGTTTGAGGATATGTGCTTAGTGCAGGTCATTTTGCAGGTCAGAAATATTTGAACTCATGATACCCAATATTTAATTGTCTTATTAATTCCAAGCAGTTTGATATCCATGTCAGGCCAATTCTAGTCTTTCTGTCGAAATGGCAGGAGCAGGCATCTATTGACCGTGAGGGCTCATAAGGTGCAGAAATCTCATATTGCTAATACTTGCTGGAATTTGCCTTTCATATCTTCCTGCTGACTCCTCTGGGAAGAGAGGATCCAGGCGAGCTGCACTCATTTCCTTTTCATTCCGCTGTGATTCTCAGGTTCACATTAAAGTGGGATCAGGCAGATCAGATTGACATGCAAAACCTTCACAGGCAAAAATGCAGCTTTCTGTTCAGCTACGTCAGGAACCTGAAATTAACTCAACTGTGCTTTATTCTGTTTGTTTTAAGCCAAAGATCCACAAGCTCAGTACTTCTGTCCGATTGGCATCGTATAAACTTGCGAAAGTGCAAAATGAATCGAATCTATGGACCAAACCTGATATAACACACTGAGAAACAAAAACAGAAATTGCTGGAAAAGCTCAGCAGGTCTGGCAGCATCTGTGGAGAGAAACCTGAGTTAACATTTTGGGTCCAGTGACCCTTCCTCAGAACCGTTCTCAGTTCTGTGGAAGGGCCATTGGACCTGAAACATTAACTCAGATTTCTCTCCACAAATGTTGCCAGACCTGATGAGCTTTTCCAACAATTTCTGTTTTTGCTTCTGATTCCAGCATCCCCAGTCCTTTTCAGGTTTTACAAACACTGAGAATGCTGAAGAAACTCAGCATCTTTGGCAACATTAGTGGAGAGAGAAACATAGTCAACATTTTGTGTCCAGTGTGACCTGTTCAGAATTTGATACCTCAGTCTATTTGACAGAACTGTTCTCAATAGTCTGCTTCCTTTGGTGCCAGATTTACTGTGTTGCTCAGTGACTGGATTCAGGGTCTGAGACTCGGTAAGAGAGAAGCAGGGAGTTAACATTTCGTGTCTGGTGTAGCTGTTAGAATTGTTCTGAAAAATAATCATACCGGACTCGAAGCATTAATTACGTTTCTCTCTCCACAGATTCTGCCAGACCTGTTGAGTTTCTCCAGCATTCTTCATGTGTGAGATTTCCAGTATTTGTGGTATTTTGACTTTACTCTGGTGGGGTTCCACCATTTTGAGGTCCTTGGTCCAAAGTAAGAAAGAAACAACAATATCCCAATGATATTGAAGAAGAAAAGTACTCTCAAAAAGCAAATATGGTTCCCTTCAAAATACATTTTTGCTCTGTGCCAGGTGATAACTTGTATTAGTGGGGTAACAACCTCAGGACTATTAATTAAAAGGTGACCATGCCAAATCGTGAAACAACATTGAACAAAGTTGGCAAATTGTAAACCGACACTAGCTGGAAAACCCCTCCATATTCACTAACATCCACCACAGAAGTGAGCATGTTAACTGCTACTCAAGCTACCCTGGGTGACACTCAACTGAGGTTATTCTCTGAAGTGCTCTCAAGTCATTCTGATGCAAAACAAACCACTTTGGCATAACAAATTGCTTGCAGATTGACAGTCCAAAACACATAATATGAAATGATGCAGTATTAATGTGTCCACGCACAAAACATCGTCCTCCAAGATAGATTTACTTTGATGGGAATGAAGGAGGCGAGTCCCGGATTGGAGGCTGTTGTGGGGAGACGTGGCCTTTTACAGACTGGAGTCGTGTTTTGATGCCAGTGCGTTCCGGAGACTGGACGCGGTGCATTCTGGAGACTGGACCCGGTTCATTCTGGAGACGGGGTCCGATTCATTCTGGAGTCTGGGCCTGGTTCATTCTGGAGACTCGGCCCGGTGCGTTATAGAGACTGAGCCCAGTTGATTCTGGAGACTGGATCCGGTTTGTTCTGGCGACTGGACCGGTGCGTTCTGGAGACTGGGCCCAGTGCGTTCTGGAGACTGGGCCCAGTGCGTTCTGGAGATTGGGCCCGGTTCCTTCTGGAGACTGGGCCCGGTTCGTTCTGGAGACTGGGCCCGGTTCATTCTGGAGACTGGGCCCGGTTCTTTCTGGAGACTGGGCCCGGTTCATTCTGGAGACTGGGCCCGGTACATTCTGGAGACTGGGCCCGGTTCTTTCTGGAGACTGGGCCCAGTGCATTCTGGAGACTGGGCCCAGTGCATTCTGGAGACTGGGCCCGGTTTGTGCTGGAGACTGGGCCCGGTTCTTTCTGGAGACTGGGCCCGGTTCTTTCTGGAGACTGGGACCGGTTCATTCTGGAGACTGGGACCGGTTCATTCTGGAGACTGGGCCCGGTTCGTTCTGGAGACTGGGCCCGGTTCTTTCTGGAGACTGGGCCCGGTTCTTTCTGGAGACTGGGACCGGTTCATTCTGGAGACTGGGACCGGTTCATTCTGGAGACTGGGCCCGGTTCGTTCTGGAGACTGGGCCCGGTTCGTTCTGGAGACATGGCCCGGTGCGTTCTGGAGACATGGCCCGGTGCGTTCTGGAGACATGGCCCGGTGCGTTCTGGAGATTGGGCCCTGTTCATTATGGAAACTGGACCAGGTTTGTGCTAGAGACTGGGCCCGGTTCCTTCTGGAGACTGGGCCCGGTTCCTTCTGGAGACTGGGCCCGGTTAGTTCTGGAGACTGGGCCCGGTTCGTTCTGGAGACTGGACCGGTGTGTTCTGGAAACCCGGCCTGGTGCATTCTGGAGACTGGGCCCAGTGCATTCTGGAGACTGGGCCCAGTTCATTCTGGAGACTGGGCCCAGTTCATTCTGGAGACATGGCCCGGTGCGTTCTGGAGACATGGCCCGGTGCGTTCTGGAGATTGGGCCCTGTTCATTATGGAAACTGGACTAGGTTTGTGCTAGAGACTGCGCCCGGTTCCTTCTGGAGACTGGGCCTGGTTCGTTCTGGAGAATGGGCCCGGTTCGTTCTGGAGACTGGACCGGTGTGTTCTGGAAACCCGGCCTGTTGCATTCTGGAGACTGGGCCCAGTGCATTCTGGAGACTGGGCCCAGTGCATTCTGGAGACTGGGCCCAGTGCATTCTGGAGACTGGGCCCAGTGCATTCTGGAGACTGGGCCCAGTTCATTCTGGAGACTGGGCCCAGTTCATTTTGGAGACATGGTCCGGTGCGTTCTGGAGACATGGCCCGGTGTGTTCTGGAGATTGGGCCCTGTTCATTATGGAAACTGGGCCCGATGTATTCTGGAGACTGGACCAGGTTTGTGCTGGAGACTGGGCCCGGTTCCTTCTGGAGACTGGGCCCAGTTCATTCTGGAGACTGGGCCCGGTTCGTTCTGGAGACTGGGTCCAGTGCGTTTTGGAGACTGGGTCCAGTGCGTTTTGGAGACTGG
>NW_025207064.1:1637-12461 GCF_004010195.1 Chiloscyllium plagiosum | reverse complement strand
CAAAGAGGCACTGCCTCTGGCTGACCCTTTCACGGTCAGGCATTGCCTTAAGCTGACTATCTGACGGTGAGGCAGTGCCTCAGGATGACGGTCTGATGGTGAGTCATTGCCTCAGGACTGAAATTGCCATCGTTCTTCAGGAGAATCCTTATCGTCGAGCTGCAATACCTACAGTGCTGATCGCTCATCGTGAGGATCTCCTTTAATTCTCTAGCGGCGGGCAGTATAACCAGGAATGGGGCACTTCTTCGGTTCTGACAATCTGGCAGGAAGGTGCTTAACATTCGTTCCTGGCCTTCTGAGAAGGTTTTCGTAAGACCTCCGTTCTCACCCTGCAGTAATGTGGCAGCCCTCGGCTTTTGCCTCACTGCACTGAGGCACTACGGAACTGCATTAGGAACAGAGCGGCAATATTAAGCCCGTGACTCTTTGTACTGAAGGTGGGGGGAGCAGTGCTGTGGTATTCGAACACTGTCAGAGTGTTGGTACGGGTGAGGGCTTCCTTGTTGGGAGGGTCAGAGGTGGGCAAATGTCTTATTGTCTGTGATTCAGTCCTGCGGGAGCGACTTTTCACGGAGTCAGTGAAGTTGCATTGTCTGAGAACTGATGGACTGCGCTAGCTCCATTCTCCCATTTCGAGTGCCCTCTTCGAATTCTCCCATCCAGTGTTGCCTTACCTCGTTTACTGCTACACTTCACCAAATCTCCCATTTACTTCTACACTGCACCAATCCCCCCATTATTTGATGCCCTGTTCCAAATTCTCTCAGTGAGATGAACCCTTGCACAATTCTTCCATTTCGTCATTCCTTGCAATGATTCTCCCATTCATTGGTGCGCTGTTAAATCCTTAAATTTTAAGTATTGACAAGTTGCATTTGTAACGGTGGAGCACGTCTCTATGATTCTATTTCGTGTTCTTCCAATTCTCGAAGATATTAGCAATCTGTTCAAATTCTTTCATTTCCTGATGCCCTGTGCCAGTTTTCCAGTTCAGGGTTCTGCAATACCATTTCCCCCATTTACTGATATCTGTGAGAGGTTCTCCACTCAGTGACGCCCAGTACCAATTCTCAGATTTACTGGTTCACAAGCTCAATCTCCATTTCAGTGTTGTCCTGCCCCAATTCTCCCATTCAGATTTGTATTTCCCTTGTTTTCCCATTTAGAGCGACACTGGCTCAACTCTCCCATTTTCTGCTACATTGCCCCAGTTCTCCCTTTAGTGCTACACTGCCTCTTTGACATTGTGAAATGTCCTCTGACGATGTGGCACTGCCTCAGGCTGACACTATGACGATGAGACACGGTCTCAAGCTGACTTCCTGACAAAGAGGCACTGCTTCTGGCTGACCCTTTCACGGTCAGGCATTGCCTTAAGCTGACTATCTGACGGTGAGGCAGTGCCTCAGGATGACGGTCTGATGGTGAGTCATTGCCTCAGGACTGAAATTGCCATCGTTCTTCAGGAGAATCCTTATCGTCGAGCTGCAATACCCACAGTGCTGATCGCTCATCGTGAGGATCTCCTTTAATTCTCTCGCGGCGGGCAGTATAACCAGGAATGGGGCACTTCTTCGGTTCTGGCCATCTGGCAGGAGGGTGCTTAACATTCGTTCCTGGCCTTCTGAGAAGGTTTTTGTAAGACCTCCGTTCTCACCCTGTAGTAATGTGGCAGCCCTCGGTTTTTGCCTCACTGCACTGAGGCACTACGGGACTGCATTAGGAACAGAGCGGCAATATTAAGCCCGTGACTCTTTGTACTGAAGGTGGGGGGAGCAGTGCTGTGGTATTCGAACACTGTCAGAGTGTCGGTACGGGTGAGGGCTTCCTTGTTGGGAGGGTCAGATGTGGGCAAATGTCTTATTGTCTGAGATTCAGTCCTGCGGGAGTGACTTTTCAAGGAGTCAGTGAAGTTGCATTGTCTGAGAACTGACGGACTGCGCTAGCTCCATTCTCCCATTTCGAGTGCCCTCTTCTAATTCCTTACCTCGTTTACTGCTACACTTCACCAAATCTCCCATTTACTTCTACACTGCACCAATTCCCCCCATTATTTGATGCCCTGTTCCAAAATCTCTCAGTGAGATAAACCCTTGCACAATTCTTCCATTTCGTCATTCCTTGCAATGATTCTCCCATTCATTGGTGCGCTGTTAAATCCTTAAATTTTAAGTATTGACAAGTTGCATTCGTAACTGTGGAGCACGTCTCTATGATTCTATTTCGTGTTTCACTGCTCTGCACCAATTCTGCCAATTATCAATCCTGCACAAATCCTGGAACTGCACCAACTCTCCTATTAAGTATCATCCTGACCCAGTTCTTCCATTTAGCATTTAATAGCACCTGCCTGAATTCTCCAACTGTTGATGTCGTGCATCAATTCATTCTATTTAGTTGTTCCCTGATACAACTCTTCCACTTATGCCCTTCTCATTTATTTTTCATTTCGTAGTGCACTGACCCGATTGTCGATTTTACTGATGCTTGCAGCGTTTCTATTTTTCACTGATTCCCTGTCCCGATTTTGTATTTGGATGTGCTCTGCTCCATTTCTCTCACGTATTGGCACTCCCACCAATTTTCTAATCTCCCTATTAACTGATGCCCACCAATTCATCAATTCATGCACATCCCTACACTAATCATCCCACTTCCTCACACCGCGATACTAAGTCTACCACTTCCTCATACCGCAATAATAATTCTCCCACTTCCTCATACCCCGATACAAATTCCCTAATTTCCTGTTGCCCACGTCCAAATTTCCCTATTAAGGGTGCCCAACTCTCATTCTCGCATTTAAAGGTGCCTTGCACGAATTTTCTGATTTAGTTCCACTCTGCACCGTTTCTTCCATTAACTATTTCTCTGTAATGAATCTCCCATGTGGTGGTCCACTGCCAGAGTTCTCCAATTTTGTACTTTTCTGCATTAAATCTCCAAATTGCCAAGCTTGCACAAATCCTGACTTTAATCATGAACTGCACAAACTCTCCCATTGAGTATTGTCTTGTCCCAGTCTCCCATTTGGTTGTTTCCTGACATACATCTTCCACATAATAGTGCCATGCTCAAATTCTATTCATTTCGTGTTGCCAGAATCGAATCTCCATTTTCCTGCTCTTTACAACATATCTCTGACTTACTGATTTCCTGCCCGTAAGTTTTTTTTTCATTTCGTGGTGGACGGACTCGAATCTCTAATTTATTGATGCTTGCAACATTGCTTCTTTTCACCGTTTCCCTCCCACTATTCTCCCTCATAGACGTGTTCTGCACCAATTCTGTAATGAATTCGCAATTTGTATCATTTTTCGAATGTAATGGCACTGTGCACCAATTATCCCGTTTCCTGACACCCATCATTTTTTTCTCTTGCTGACAGCTTGACATTCATACTCCCATATACTGATGTCCTAGCTCGTATTTCCCATTTAGGTGTGCCCTACTCTAATACTCCCATTCACTGGTACCACGCCCCACTTCTCTAATTGAGTTCCATTGTGCACCAGCTTTTCCATTCAGAATTTCCCTGCAACAATTCTCCCATTTCGTGGTCCCCTGCCAGAAATGTCTATTTGTTTCCTGTATCAAATTCCAAATTACCAGTCTTGTACAAATTCCCCCTTCAGTGGTGAACTGCACCAACTCTACCATTTGTAGAGTACTGTATCATAATGCATCATAACAGGTTTATTAAAATTGAGTCTGGACGGTCCATTTTTTTTCTTTCGTTAATCTCCACCACTAACCCCTGGCATTTTTCCGATTTCCTGATTCAGTGCCTCTGTTGATCAATTTGCTGAATGTCTCGAAGATATTAGTGCCTTGCGCCAATTCGGTCATTTATTGATGCCCTGCATTAATTCTCCAGTTCAGTGTTGTCCAATACCATTTCCCCCATTTACTGATATCTGGAAGAGGTTCTTCACTCAATGTTGCCCTGTACAATTCTCACATTTACTGGTGCCCCAGTCCAATTTTCTTATTCAGCATTCTCTGCCCCAATTATACCTTTTGGTTTTGTCCTTGCCGTGTTTTCCAATTTCGAGTGACACTTCCCCAATTCTCCCTTTCAGACCTAGTCGGCCCAAATTCTCCCATTTAGTTCTACACTGCACCAATATTCCCGTTTAATGCTACACTGCCCCTTTGATATTGAGGCACTTCATCTGACTTTGAGGCACTCTCAGGCTAACCCTCTGACAAAGTGGCATTGCCTCATGCTGACCATCTGACCGTGTGGCACTGCCTCACGCTGACCCTCTGACGGTGCTGCGTTGCCTCAGGCCGATATTTGTTCGTGAGGCACTGCTAGAGACTGACATTCCGACGGTGTGGCATTGCCTCAGGCTGCAACTCTGATGGTGAGGCACACAGACACTGCCTCAGGCTGACTCTTTGACGGCAAGACACCGCGTCAGGTCTGAAATTGCAGTCCTCCTTCAGCAGTGACCTCATTGTCGAGCTGCAATAACCACCGTGCTGATCCTCTCATTTTGAGTGACTCCTTTCACACTAAAGTGTTAGACAGAATCTCCAGGAACAGTGCACTTCCTCAGTTCTCGCCATCTGAAAGCGAGGGGTTACTCACACGATACTGGCCGTTTGACGGCGATTTTGTACTGCCTCTGACCTCACACTCCAGTAGTATGATATCCCTCGTTTCTGGTCTGATTGCACTTTGCAACTGCGGGACTGAATTATTAATAAAGAGTCAATACACAGCCAGTGGGTCTTTTCACTGAAGTTGGGGGGGGGGGGCAGTACTGAAGTATTCTGAGACGCTGGGAGGTTTGGTGTCGGGGAATGCTTCCTTTTAGGAGGGTTAGAGGTGAGGACGTGTCTTATTGTCTGAGATTGAGTCCTGAGTGAGTGACTTGTCACACATTCAGTGCTGTTGTATTGTCTGAGAACTGGTGGAGCGCCCTAGTCCCCAGTGAGTTCCCTCCTTTAATTCTCCCATGCAGTATGTCCTGCTCCATTTACTGCTGCACTGCCCCAAATCTCCGATATTCTCCTGCACTGAATCAAATCTCCCATTCGCTGCTGTACCTAACCGTTTCCCCCATTATCTGATGCCCTGTTGCAAATGTTCTTACTGAGATAAACACTTGGTTGTGGTTCCATTTCGTCATTCCTTGCAATTAATGTCTCATTCAGTGGTGCACTGTTAAATTCATAAACATTATGAATGCACAGGTTGGACGGAAGTGTCTGTTTCTGTGCAGCGAATCTCCATCATCATATTTAGTGTTTCACTGCGCTGCACACTTTCTCCCATTTATCAATCCTACACAAATCCTGGAAAAGCGTCAACTCTTCCATTTAATATTATCCAGCCCCAGTTCTCCCACTTAGAATTTAATAGCACCTGCGTGAATTCTCCAATTATTGATGCCGTGTATCAATTCATTCCATTCAGTTATTCCCTGTACACTTCTTCCACGTATGGGTTCCCTGCTCATTTTTTATTTTCATTTCGTGGTGCACTGACCCGAATACCTATTTTTGCTGTTGCTTGCAACATTTCTCCTTTACACTGATTCCCTGCCCCGATTCACCTATTTAGATGTGGTCTGCTCCAATTCTCTGATATCTTGGCACTCCCACCAATTTTCCAATCTCTCACTTACGGATTGTCCCATTTTCTCATACCCTCATACTTATTCTCCCATTTCCTCATACTCCGATACTAAATTCTCCTGCTTTTTCATACAACTATACTCTAATTCTACCTTTTAATGGTGACTTGCACCCAAATATCTAATTTAGTCCACTCCGCACCATTTCTTCTGCAATGATTCTCCCATGTAGTGGTCCACTGAGGGATTTTCCAATTTTGGCGTTGACTGCATCAAATTCTCAAATTGCCAATCCTGCACTAATCTTCCCTTTCGTCATGAACTGAACAAAATCTCCCACTGAGTATTGCCTTGTCCCAACTCTTCAGTTTTGTAGTTTCCTGACATACATCTTCCACATAATGGTGCACTGCTCAAAGTTTTTTTCATTATTGGCGCCCTGCATCGGATGGCCATTTTCCTGCACTTTACAACATATCTCCGACTTACTGATTCCTGCCCGTGCTCTCCCATTTACATATGCTCTGTTCCAAGTTTGCATGCTTTAAGCACCCCACACCAATTCTCGAATTTAATATTGCCCTGCAATAATTCTCATGTTCATTGATACCCAAACTAAATTCTCCCAGTGAGGGGAACGCCACTCTGACTCTCTAAGTTATTGGTGCCATACCCCAATTCGCTGTTTAAGTTCCACTGCGCAATTCTTCCATTTTGTGGTTCGTGCAACAATTGTCCCAAATACAGCTTCACTGCACCATTCTACCATTTACGAATCCTGCACGGATCTTCTTTTCGTCAGCAAGTGCACCTCCACCACATTTAATATTATTCAGCACCAGTTCTCCCACGTCTTCCACCAAGTCTCTACTTTTGTGACATCGGCACCAACTCTCCCATTATTGATGCCCTGCATTAATTGACCCATTGCGTGGTTTCCTGATACACTTCATCCACGTATGTCTTCTCTGCTCAAAAGTTTTTTTTGTCATTTCCTGGTGGACGGACTCGAATCTCGACTTTACAGCTGATTGAAAAATTGTTCTTTTTCACTGATTCCCTGCCCCTATTCTTCCAATTAGAGGTGTACTGCTCAAATTCTTTAATGAATTGGCAATTTGTACTAATTTTCCAAGTTAATGACACTGTGCACCAATTCTCCCATTTACTGATACCCAACAATTCTCCCACTTCCTGACACCCTGACACCTGTCGTGGAAATTTAATCGACTCGAATCAACTGCTAGCAAGAGCAAAGGAAAGGCTTTATTTTTTAACCTCTGCATGCAGGGCAGCCAATACACTCAGCGAAAGTGCCTTATGTAAGTGCTTTTAACAAAAGTCACGTAATCTTTTTATACTATTCTTATCACATGCTCAAGGACAAGTGTTGGGAAACATTCGAGCTCATATTTTCGCATTCCCATGCCGTGGACATAATTGCCTTTATGTTTACTGAAGCTTTTCTTCTGAACTTGGCTGCTCGCAAGGCCAGGTTGAATGTTTGCAAATTTCTGCAAAGACAAGCTGACTCCTCGACGCAGAATTCAGCAAAGTGTTTGCATATTTTAGCGAAGTATTAAATTTTGCAAATCATTCTCTGTCAGATTTCACAGTAAATATGAGTTTTGCTAATTTTCCATTGCATTTTCCCAATTAATGTCATTTTACAACAAGGACAACAACCACAAAAAAAAGCCGGATAGCTATATAATCAAAAAAAAAATTGTGAACACCAGGCCTTTCCTCAGACACCGCCTAACTCTACCAAAGCTTTGTGGTGGTATTGTCACTTCCCTGGTTTACCCAATATACAGCCCATCTTCATATGTCACATTCGTCAACGTCGCTGTAGGGTGCCGACAAGCAATCGGATCTTCCTTCTTTGGGGCCACTGATAGTTTTGCCATTTCGTATCCTACTGCATGAATAAGAAAGTGGTGTAGGCAGGGAATACAACCAGGGTCTTATTCAAAGCAGTATGATTAAGACCAGTCCTACAACTAGTAGAACATGTTGGGTCCAATAACCCCATCCTCCATAAGGGAGGTGAACCATCGGGAGCAGCAGTCATCTGCTAGCGGAGGCGGTCATATAGCTGCCTTCATATCATTTATTGCACTAGTAATATTTTGGGACTCATCAGGAATATTAAAACAGCATGAGGTACCTAGTTTTGCAGACGCCCCCTCTCTAGTCCGTCAGCATGTCTGGTACTAACCGATTTTGTGTCACTGCTTCCTAACCGCCATTAACTCAGTGTTAATACTTCCATACACCCGGGCTGTCACCCCCACTGGCTGTCTCCACACACACCCGGCCTGGCATCCACACAACCGGTCAGTCCACACACAGAGCCATGCTGTCCCTCGTCACACGCAGTCAGGCCCCCTACACACCCGGGCTGTCCCCACACACACCCGAGCTGCACCACAAGCAAAAGGTTTGTCCATACACACACCCAGGCTGCGCTCCGCACATCTGGACTGTCCACACACACACACACACACACACACACACGCGTGCGCGGGCTGTCCTGCCAAGCAACCAGTCTGTCCTACCACACACCAGGGCTGTAACCCCCACACACCCGGGCTGTCCTGCCACACACCTGGGCTGTACCGCCACAAACCCGGCTGTACCCACACACATTAGGGCTGTTCTGCCACACACCCAGGCTGACTCCTCACACACCAGGGCTGTGCACCCACACACTCGGGCAGTGCTGCCGCAATCCCAGGCTGTCCTTCCGCACACCCAGACTGTCACCCCACGCCCTGGCTGTCCCCTCATTGAACCAGTCTGTCCCACAACATACATGGTCTGTCCTACCACATATGCGGGCTGTCCCACAACACACCCGGGCTATCCTGCCACACACTTGCTGTCCTGGCATACACCTGGGGTTTCCCCCCACACATACGGCTGTCCCACATATACAGACAATTCCCGCGCACACCCTGGCTCTCCTGCTATGCACTCAGGATCCCCCCACGCACCCGACTGTCCCTGCACACACCGGGGTTGTCCACGCATATACCCGCCCTGTCCCTCCACACTCCCGGGCAGTCCACACACATACCCGTGCTTTCCAACGTCACACCCGGTCTGTCACACCACACACACGGGTTGTCCCAAACACACGCGGGCTGTCCACACACACAGCCGGTCTGTCCCCCGTCACATACGGTCTGTCCCCGTCACACACCCTGGCTGTCTCCACACACACACCCGTGCTGCACTCCAAACAGCCGGGTTGTCCACAAAGCCCCTGGTTGTCCCCGCGCACACACGAAGTGCGCTGCAGACAGCTGGGCTGTCTTGCCACACAGCCAGTCTGTCCTGCCACACACCCAGGCTGTTTCCTCACACACCCGGGTCGTGCCCCTACTCACCCGGTCTGTCCTGCCGCAACCCCAGGCTTTCCTTGCACACAGCCGGGCTGTCCCCCCATGGTCGTTCTGTCCCCCCATTCAACAGGTCCGTCCCGCAACCCACACTGTCTGTCCTGCCACATACCCGTGCTGTCCCACCACACACCCGGGCTATCCTGCCACACACCTACTGTCCTGGCATACACCCGGGCTGTCCATCCCCACACACCCGGGCTGTCCCACACACACAGGGGCAAAACCGCACACACCCAGGCTGTTCCGCTATGCACCCAGTCTTCCCCCCACACAACTGGGTTTTCCTGTAAACATCTGGGCTGTCCCCGCATATACCGGCCCTGCCTCCCAAACCTGGGCTTTCCTGCAACACACCCGAGTTGCCCCCTCACACCCGGGCAGTCCCCACATACCACTGCTGTCCTCTTAATCACCCAGACAGTCCTCAAACGCACCCGATCTGACCCCCACAGACCTAGGCTATCCCTCGGCACGCCTGGGCTGTTCCCCCATACACCTGGGCTATGCCCACACACACTCATGCTGTCGCCTCAGAACAGTGGTTTCCCACCACACGCCAGAGCTGTCTCCGCCACGCACAGTCTGCCCGACACTCCGGAGCTATCCCCCGCACACACCCGGGCTGTCCAAACACACAGCCGTGCTGTTTCTTGTCACACCTGATCGGTCCCCCCACACATCTGGCTGTTCCCCCACAAACCTGGGTTACACCCCGCACACCCGTTTTGCCCACACACACACCCGGGCTCCCCACATATGCAGGCTCCACCGCACAAACCTGAGCTGTCCACACACACACCGGGCTGTGCCCCACACACCAGTGCAGTCCTGCCACACAGCTAGTCTGTCCCGCCACACACCCGGGCTGCCCCACACACACCCAGGCTGTCCTGACACACATCCAGTCTGTCCCCCACACTCCTGATCTGTCCCACCACACCTGAGGCCGGTTTCCCCACATACCCGGGCTGAACCACAACACACAGGCTGTCTGGCCACACATCCGTATGACCCCCTCACACAAGGGCTGTCCCGCCACACATCCTTGCTGTCCCACTACACACCCGGTCTATTCCCGCATACACCCGGGCTGTCCCATCACACATCCTCGCTGATCTACCAAACCCCCGGGCTCTCCCGCCACACACCTGGGCACCCCCCCCACACACCCGGGCTGCTCCCACACACACCGGGGCGATCTCTGCACACACACGGGTTTTCCCCCCACACACCCGGGCTTTTCCCCACACACACATTCGGGCGTTCCCTCCACACACATTCGGGCGTTCCGTCCACACACTCAGTCTGTACATCCACACCCTCGGGCTCTCCATTGTCACACATAGGCTATCCCCCCACATACCTGGGCGGACTCCCAAACACGGACTGTCCGGCCACACACCCAGGGCACTGAATCTCACAGACGCTTTCCCACACATATCCTCACTGTCCCACGACACACCCGGGTATTTCCACACACACTCGTGCTGTCCCGCCACACATCCTGGCTATCCCACCACACACCCAGGCAAACCATCACACACCCGAGCTGTCCACCACACACGCGGGTGGACGGCCACACACCCGGGCCGTCCTTCAACATACCCGGTCTGGTCCCCCACACACCAGAGCTGTTCCCCCACGCACCAGGGCTTTCCCACACGCGTCATTGGTCTCTTGCAACGCCCTGACTATAAATGCACATAGCTGTGCTGTCCCTCCAAACACCTGACCTGTCACCCATGCACCCGGGCTGCCACCCACACACCCATCTGCCTCCAACACATCCGGGATGTCCCGGAACACACCCGGCTGGTCCCCCC
>NW_025207064.1:0-1476 GCF_004010195.1 Chiloscyllium plagiosum | reverse complement strand
TGAATAAAGAAAGGGAGCCAGGTCATCCTTCTTCACCTGGGAGCTTACAGATTTGGAGAACTCAATCTGGAATCAGAATAAACTGAGAACCTCATCTGGGAACTACTGTAACACCTTACCATTTTATGTTCAATTCTGCTTGTAATAAAGGATACCATACAATTAGTCTTTTTAATCACTTGCCTTGTCTGCACACTAATGTTTTTGTGGCTAATGCACGAGAACACCTGGATCCCTCTGCACCTCCAAATTCTGCAGTTTCACTCTGTTTAAATTACAGTCTGCTTTTTTATTTCTCCTTCTAAAGTGATCAACTTAACATTTTCCCACATTTCACTTCATCTTCCAGATTTTTCTTTCTAACCAACTCACTGAAACTTTTCGGATCTGTCTATACCCTCCTTGTGTTATTTACACAACATACTTTCCTACTCATCTTTGTGTCATCTGCAAATTTAGCTATACACGTTCATTCTCCTCATCCAAGTCACTCATTTAATTTATAAAATATTGAGTATTTAACACATACTCCGTTTTATGCCAACCAGCCTATCTTCAATTCATGATCATAATATCTTACCACGTACACCATTAGCTTATTTTGCACAGTGACTTTTTAAATGGTACATTGTTGACTAGGACTTCTGAAAGTCCAAGTACAGTATATTAGCAGGCTCCCCTTTATGTTCAGCCCATGTTATTTCTTCAACAAATTCCTTTAAATAATTTAACTTCTGCCTACAACCAATCAAAATTGCAGTGGGAGATGAAAATTCAGGCACTAGTCTTTCATGTTTTCTGGAAAACATGTATATAAACAGTAACAAAATTTTCCTGGACTTTAGGTTTTCCAAGTTCAATCACCGATATACTATAGTTGCTATGTTCAGGCAAGGAAATAGATGCCACTGCGGCAATTGAATAATGCTTCTATAAGTCAGTGCTTTCAGGAATTGATAGGATAAAGTCAGATACTTGTGTGGATTATTTTTAACATACTTTAAGTTGACCACAAGCTTGTATTTTCAACAGGTGCTTTTAGTTACCTTACCTCACTTCCTCACCAAAACTCTTAGTTGACTACGCTGTAGTGCTAACTAAAAAGAACTTAAACCATCACACAGAATTACCTGACAGAACCTAATATAGTAGAATAAACATTTCTCTGCACAATTTCTTGTTTTGTGAGATGTAAAAGTGGGATTTATATTTTTAAAACGTTAATTATTGTAAATTTGCTTTTCTGGATCGAGATTTTAACCAGGTGGGACTTCTATTTGTCTGGAGATAATAATTAACTTGTAAGTAATTCTGTTGCGGTAGGCTTATTTTAAAATAGTTTATGAGCCCTGGCTTTAGAGTGAATGGGTTTGTATGCACCACCGTGGACTTTTGTTAATTTTAGATTGTTTTGTGACCCAGCAAGGTAAATAATAGGGCCTCACAAATTGTTACAAGCTTCTTGAATTGAGTTTT
>NW_025207063.1:10438-12461 GCF_004010195.1 Chiloscyllium plagiosum | reverse complement strand
AACCCGAGCTTATCCAGTCTCTCTCCTCTGCGGCCCTCCAATGCAATCACATCCTTCCTGTAATGTGGTTCCCAGAACGTACACAGTATTCCATCTTGTCCGAATCACAGTCCTGTATAACTCTTAAAACCTATGTCTCGATTAATAAAAGCTATGCCAACAGTCGCATGTGACTTCTTACCTAACCTATTACCCTGTCCAGTCCCATTCAGGGATGTGTGGCGAAGCACCCTCTGAGCTTCCTTGTGTGCTACCATTCATTGAGTACTCCCCTGTCTCGTTCCTTCCTCCAAAGTGCATTACCTATTATTTATCAGGGTGACATTCCATCTGCCATTGATCCACCCATCTGACCATTCCATCCGTATCTTCCAGCAACATCAGGCGTTCCTCCTCACTGGCAACCACCCGGCCAATCATTGTATCAAACATACACTTATTTGTCGCACACTCCCTCCCCCCTCCACATTCACATCTATATCGTTTATGAACACCACAAATAATAAGGGACACAGCACTGACCCCTGTGGTACACCAGGGGACATTGGTCTCCAGTCACACAAACAGCCTTCTCCCACCACCCTGTGTCTCCTGCCACTAAGAGAATTTGAATGCCACTTACCAAGTTACCCTTGATACCATTAGATTGTACTTCCTTCATCAGTTTCCCCCGAGGAGCTTTGTCAAAAGCCTGGCTGAAAAACCAAATAAATGACCTCTCTGAAATAAATCAAAAAAATTCGTTCGGTATGACTTCCATCTGATGACTTCACACTCACGACCCCTGATCAAACATTGAACAGAATGAGTCCAATCAGACACTCATTCATCTTACACAGTAGTTGAAGCAGATCTTTTACAGCTTTTTGCCTGTATCTCAGGAATTGAAAGAGAGTGTGCGGGTTATAGAAAGGGAAGAACTTAGAATAACCAACTTCACTAGGGAATGGAAAGTATTGGACAAATTATTGGGATTGAAGACAAATTGTTAGAATCTGGTATGAAGGAATTAATAACTGTATATTTTCAAAGTCAGGACGATCCATGACAGTTAACATGTTATTACGAAGCATCAGTCATGTTTGAATGATTTGACTAACACTTAAAAAAATGTGACAAGCAAGATGGATAAAGGGGATCCTATAGATGTATTATATCTGGACTTCCAGAAGCAATTGCAAAACGTGCCTCAAAAACGAATCATATGCAAGACAAGAGCACATTATGTTAGGAAAAAAACGTGCTTGGAGAGAGGATTGGCTAACTAATAAAAGCCATGATATGAAGGTGCTGGTTTTGGACTGAGTTGGACAAGGCCAAAATCCGCACGACACAAGATTATAGTCCAACAGATTTATTCAAAAACTCTAGCTTTCTGATAGCTGCTTCTTCACCAGGTCTTAGGGAGAGAGGAAGAACTTAGGGATTGGATTTAAAAGGAAAAAGATCAAAGGGTGTAAACTCATGCGCTTTAATTGAACACCACTAAGATGGCTCTTAAATCTTTAATCAATTAGAATGAAGGAGTAGGTTTTGTTTGATTAATATGCAAGTGTCAGCTTTTCTTTCATGTCGTTGCCTGGAGATACCTTCAGGTATTATCGATGGAAAGGTGGTGACCCCTCCGGTCAGACAATGCATTTTAGGCATGAGGTCTTGTTTGGAGTCTGTCTGTCTCTTCATCTGGAGTCAGACTGAGTTCATTTGCAGAGAAGAAGGCGATAAATACCACAATGACCAATTGTCTACGAATTGTGTGTATTTGGAACAAAGCGGGTTATATATGCAAATACAAATGAGGAATTGCAAATTCACCCCCTAAATGTGTATGTATACGCATGTGTGTGTGTGTTTGTGTGTGTATGTGTGTGTGTGACCTTTCACCTTCATGCCCTCCCCCACTCACCTATTGTACTTTATGCTAATTCCTCCTCACCCCCACCCTCCTCTCACTTATCTCTCCACCCTTCAGGCTCTTTGGCTGTATTCATGATGAAGGGCATTTGCCCGAAACGTCGATTTT
>NW_025207063.1:9754-10431 GCF_004010195.1 Chiloscyllium plagiosum | reverse complement strand
ATTGTTGTTACCTACTGAGCTGCCTTCCAGAGCCACTGCACCAGCCGTTTGAACTGTTGTTATCTGTGTACCCTCCAGCTGACGCTACTACACGCCTCATGTCTGTAACTACATATAGACAACGCAGCTTTTCCTTTTATATCTGACAGCCTCCCCGAGTTATAACTCTTACAGTTCCTCACAAAATTGCACCTCCTCCATTCCTACCTGCGCTAGAGAGCTCTAAAAATTCTTTATTCTTGTTTAAACTTCTGATCACCTAAATTCTCTCCCTTTTGTAACCCCGTCAGCTTCTGTAACTCTCCATCTAACTGTAATCAATGACAGCACAGGCTCCCTTACTTAAATCTCTATAATTACAATGGTTGTGTATACTAAATTGGCATTTTTCATCCTCCTTATCCATCTCCGGACTTCCAGCCTCTACAATACCACTATTTGGAATTCTGCCATTCTCTGCACCTCCTCATGTCCTGAGGGTCATTGAACACCACCATTGCTCCAAAAGTTTATATTCCCCCCAATTACTGCAAGTCTTCCAACTCTGTAACATCCAACAGTCTCCAGTACCATACAACACTTCCTGACTATCAATTTGCATTTGTTGAAGTCTGCACATCTCTGTAAGCAGCTCAGAAAAAAGCCCTTTAGACTCTGCAAAGCTCCATCATGAACAA
>NW_025207063.1:0-8611 GCF_004010195.1 Chiloscyllium plagiosum | reverse complement strand
AGTCAGGAAATTGAAGAAGGTGTCAGTGTTTCTGTAATTCCAGTAGAGTGGGGTTTAGAATATCACGGTGTCTGCAGGACATTCGTCTGGGGTCAATGAGCAGTCAAAGGTCATGTCCATGTTGTTAGGAATGACCTGGGTAGGAAGGGTGAAGTCGTCTGGGAATCAGAATTTAGGGAGCGAGGTGGATGGTTAGCAAGCGGGACCTCAAATGTAGCAATCCCTGCAATTGTCTCAGTGCTGTGTCCAAGTGAGAACAGAACTCGGAGTTTTAGGTAGATGAGCGTGTGACTAGAACGATGGTGCAGCAGGAAGGGCTTCAGATTCCTGGGACATTGACACTGTTTCTGGGGAATGCGTCAACTGTGCAAGCTCAGTGGGCTAACGTGATAGGGCTGGGACTGAATTCCTTGCGGGGTGTTTGGGAGGGATTGGAAATAACTTGTGTGTGCTTAGGATCCAAAAAAGAATAGTAAAGGAACTACCAGGATTCTCAAAATAATGTGATATGCAGTTGGTACTACTTTACAACAACAGATTTAACAGTGGAAGATGGAGTGAGAAAGAAACCCTTAATCTGTTGTACTCTGCATGGATGTGAATACTCAGAATCTGGGGAGTTACAAATGCAGATTAGTGTGTGGAAATCTGATGGACTGATCACTGAGAGCTGGCTCGAGGATGTCAGGACTGGGTGTTAAATATTGCTGGGTATAAATAATTCCGAAATGATAGAAGGGAAGGGAAATTATAAAGGTAAAAGTATTGGTTGAGATTAGTGTTCGTTAAGGGGTCCAAGAGAAAGAGGATCCATCCAAGGACAGAATGAATTTGGCTGGAGCTACAGAAGAAAAAGTGTACAATTAAACTGTGAGGTACAGTCTGTCAGCCAGCAACCATTGGAAAGGGTGGAGAGAATAAATATGCAGGCTCATTTGAGAGTGATGACAATACTACAGATTAGATATACTGAGAAACTTAATTTATCCAGATATTGACTGGGTTACTGGTGTTGCAGGGTCATGAGTGGCCAGTATCCGTGGATTACAAGGAGGAAAGATCACTTCAGGAGTATGTGTCCAGCCCAAGAGAGCATGTACTGTTGGACCTGGTCCTTGGGAAAAAGTGGGGCAAGTGGATCCAGTGGCAGTAGGGGAACGTTTTGGGGCATAGCGATCATTCTATTGTAAAGTTCATGATGATGATGGAGAATCATATGCAATAATTGAGACTGAGAATCATTGGTTGACTAAGAGCAGTCTTCAATGGGGCAAGAATAAAGCTGGGAACCTTTCAACAAGGCCAGTGAAATGGTAGCTTTAAATAGTGTGAACCGGGTCAGATTGAGCTGGGATTATGGAGATGGGGCTGCAGTGTGACCATGACTGAAATCTGAATAATCACAGGTTTTCCCCATTTCTACAGAAAGGATAAATAGGCCAAAACAGTGAAGTAGCATTGTGTATAAAGGATGGGATCAGTATTATTGTGATGCGAATAAATTTACACACTGCTCCTCCCTGCCCTCACCGCTCATCACTGCGTATTGATCCTATCAGATATTGGTTACCTTTGAAACTTCAAAAAATAGCACAGTACAGAGGAGATTACTCTGTCCACTGTCTGCATTGGACAAGAGGTAATGTTGTTTTTTAAAAGCCCTAGTTCTGTCTCCCCGGATACTGTAGGACTTCAGCTGCAGATCCCAGCACCTTTTTAAAATGGTTTGAGAGTTTCTGCCTCTACTCTACTTCCATGTGTGACTCCCAGATCCCGATCATAAACTGCGTTTTATAACAACTTTCCTCATCACTTCTCTAATATTTCAAGCAATTACATTAAATATTTTACACTGGTAACTGAGTTCTGTATCAGGAACAAGGTATTCTCTCCCTTTCTATCTAGGCTCCTGTCAATACGTATACCCCAATCAAATCTCCTCTCATCACCCTCGGTTCCAATATTTCCTTATAACTGCACTTCCACTGTCACAGAGTGAAGAATCTCCTCTGTACCCTCTCCAGTCCAATTCCATCCTTCCATGTGATGGGGTGACCAGAACTGCACACCGTCCCCAAGCTGTGACTGAACTCATTATTTCTGCAGTTCCAGCAAACGTTTCCTGCTCTGAAATTCTGCCCTTTGGCTGATAGAGGAAATGATGCCATTTTCTATATTAACGAGATTATTGATATTTCCAGCTACCTTCATTTATCCGCCCATACAGACTATGCTCTCATTTATTGTACATTCCCCTCTATTGTCGAGGTCCCCACATGCCTTGCCTTGCACTTCTCTGGCTTCTTTGCTCCATTCACTTGGACCCCACAGTTTCTGTTTTTAAACAGTCTGCCATGGGATCTCTCGTCAAATCCAAGTAACTCACATGCAGTTACAGGTTATTGCCTCAGACCGATACAGTCACACTAATTACACATGATTTTCCTTGAACAAATCCAGACCGACTGTCCTGGAGTCCCTGGGACTACCTCAGTGACCGTTTATCCACTGTCTCAGAATTCCAGCCTCGACCTATTCAGTCAGTCCCTTGCTCCACATTAAACAAAGTTGCGGTATTAGCCGTTCTCCAGGCCTCCAGCACCATCCCTGCATCCAGTGAGGATTGGATAATGTGGGTAACTGTAAGGCAGAGGATTTTCCCCGGCTTCTTTTAACAGTCTGGAAGATTGTGTTACCCCTTTTTTAAAGAATTTGAATCTCCTTTGTAATTCTCTGCTCCACGTTTGTTGCTCCCAATATTTCACACTGCATCCCTATTTTGAATCAGACAGACAGAGGCCAAACCATCTTATGATTTAGTCAAGTCTCATTTTAGTCAGGTTGTATGGAGGGTTTCTCTCCACAAGCTGAAGTGCATTTTCTCATGAGACCATCCCAAATATGCCTCATTAACTACACTAACTGCCCACGTGGTTATCTTCTCAACTGACACTAACACGGTGATTTTCCCCTTCGTCATAACAACAGCACACGGCCTGGATATCCCAGAATGCACCGGCCTCCCTGTGACAGGGGCCATTAGTAAAAAGTCATTACCGCCTTAGATTGTCAATCTGAAACTGCCCAGGAGAGAGCAGAGGGGGTAAAACTGGGGCTTCACTTTGTGGACAAGCCCCTGAGGTTCTGGTGAATGACATGTTGTACGAGAGGGACATTATCTTCCTCCAGGACTGGCACGGGAGGCCATGGCACCAGAACCTGCCAGCTTGGTCCAAGGCTGACGCCTGGGTCAGTGAGGTACCAGCCTTCTGAGTGAACGTCCAGCAGTGTAGGAAGGAGGTCAGTGACCTTCTCCACTCCACCAGGGTAAGTGCCACCATCTGCAGTTTGTGAGCTCACCTTCACTCTATCTCTGTGACTGCACCCACCTCCCACCAAGGCTCATGTTCTCCCACTCTCACTGAATGCAGCACCTTCTCTTTGTCTTTCGCTAACCGCTTCTCTGTCCCTCTGCCCAATTCTGCCTGGTGTCTGTGCTGCCCACTCACTCACACAAAACACCTCGACACCTTTCCCCCAGACGTCCCAGCACTAACAGCTGTACCAATATTTTCCGTTTCCCTTAATACCACTTGTTAATTTTCACATTCTAGAAGGAACCATTCCGCAAGAGGAAAGAAATAGCCAGAGAGGCATATGTCTCCCCAACATTCAGCTCCTTTTCTCCTCGCAGGGGAAGGACCCTGACCCTAACAACCACGAGAGGCTGACTGACCGTGTCCAAGCTCCCGGACTGGGATCTGAGACTCCCCCTGACTGACTGTGCTGGGCACCGTGACTGACTGTGGACAATGATCTCGAACTTCCTGCTTTTGTGTCTGTGCTAAATACCAAGCCAATACAGCAGGCGGGTGAGCCTGGTAGCTCTGGCTGAGGGGTAACACTGTAAAAGGCAGAGTAAGGCAAGGCAATAATTCTGTCAGCATTCCAGTCAGCTCAAAGAGAAGGTGTACAGACACAGAGTGAGCAGCCCAGAGGGACAGTCCATGAGCTGGGCGTGTGCCTGAGCACAGTTTCCTTGCAGCAGCATTGAGTGTGTACAAACACGGAGTGAGCAGCCCAGGGGGACAGGCCATGACCTGGGTGTGTACCTGAGTACAGTGTCATTGCAGCAGCATTGCAATGAGAGTTGTCAGTGCACCCTGAGCTGCAGCATTGAAGTACAAAAGCGTATTGTCAGTGGGTTGGAGATGTGCTGGGATTGCATGGTGAGGCTGGCATGTGACAGATACCAGCATTGGAGGGTGTGGAGTACATGCAGCCTCTGTCAGTGCAGTGTCCCCCGAGACGCTGTTGTGCAAGAGAGAAGGCCGGAGGAGCGTGGGCGAGATGGAGTCACCAGTTATCAGCTCGGAATTTCACGTCAAATTCTCCATATTCCCCAAAGTGGGAAGGAGGATATGAAACTGCAAGTTGTTGAGGAGAGATTCACTGAATGTGGCTGTTGTTCATCAGTAATCATCAGTAATCATTCAGTCAACATCTTGCAATTCCTGCAATCAAATCTTGTTTTAAAGAAAAATCCAGCACTGGAACTGGCCCTTCATGCCAGCAAGCCCACACTGACACATGATGCCGTTCTAACGTTAAAAAGAAAGTTTTTGCTCTGTATCATTCTGTTTACTACACCCTCTATGTCATTCAGTTTCCTACTTACTCATATTTGTGCCAAGATCCCTCTTAAACCTTGCTATATTAGCTTTTTCTCCTCTATCAGTGCATTCCAGGCACTTGCATATTCTGCCTGGGAAAGCAAAAAAAAACTTGCCGATCATATCTCCTAAATGTTCTCCCTTTTACCTAAAACCTATGGTGCTGAGTAATTGATAGTTCTACTCTGGGGAAAGAAAAGGCTTCTAGCTGTATTTGTATCAATGCCTCTGTTAATTTTGTAAATATTTATCAGGTAGCCCATAGCGAATGATGCCCAGTTGGAAACAAACCATGTTTGTTCAATATCTCCTTCTGACTAATACCCTCCAAACCAGGTAACATCCTGGTAAAACGTTTCCATACCCCCTCCAACACATCCACATCGTTCTGCTGGTGTGGCAACCAGTACTGTACACAACATTCTAAATGTGCCCGAACTAAGTTTCTCTCCAGCTGCAATATGATCTGCTAATTTTCATACTGCATGCTCTGATGCACGTCTGAAAGTTTGCCATCAGTCTTCTTCATCACCCTATCCACCCGTGTTACCACTTTCAGGGGACTGTGGAGCTGTATACCTAGATTCCTTCGGATGTTGATGCGGCCAGTAGTTTTTCCATCCACTTTATACTTCGCTCCTGCATTAGACCTTCTAAAACGCATCACGTCGTAACTGTCCAGCTAAAGTAACATCTGCGTTTCTGTCCAAGTCTGTAGCTGACCTACATCCTGCTGTATTCTCTGGCAATTATCCTCAGAATCTGCAACTCCGCCAATCTATTTACAGATCTCCAGTCACAAAAAACATTTTTCCACAACGACTCTGTCTTCTATGACCAAGCAGTTCTCTGTCCATCTTACTAACTGACCGCTGATCCCATTTCACTTCACCTTCTGTATGAGCCTGCCATAAGGAACCATATCAAAGGGCTTGCTAAGGTCCAAATGGCTAACATCCATTCCCATGCCCTCATCAATCAATTTTGTCACTTCTTCAAAATAATCAATCAAGATTGTGAGACATGATTTTCACACACAACTGTGTTGCCTGTTGCTAGTAAGTACATACTAGAGTACTGTTGGAGCTGCACTCATTCAGACAAGTGATTATTTCATCATATTCTCGAATTGAACCTTGGCGGTTAGATTAAATTCTCTACAGTGTGGAAACAGGCTCTTCAGCCCAACCAGTCCACACCAACCCTCAGAAGAGTAACCCACCTAGACCCATTCCTCTGCCCTATATTTAACCCTGACTAATGCACCTAACAACATGGGCATTTTTGTATAGCCAGTTCACCTGACCTGCACATCTTTGTACTGTGGGAGGAAAACGGAGCACCCGGAGGAAACCCACGCAGACAGGGGTGTATGTGCAAACTCCACACAGTTACCCAAGGCCGGGATTGAACCTTGGACTTTGGTGCTGTGAGGCAGCAGTGCTAAGCGCTGAGCTCTTGATGGTTACTCTGCAGTGGGAGGTAAATCGGGCCGTGATGGTTACTGTACAGTGGGAGGTATGTCGGGCCGTGATGGTTACTGTACAGTGGGAGGTATGTCAGGCCGTGATGTTTACTGTACAGTGGGAGGTATGTCGGGGTGTGATGGTTACTGTACAGTGGAGGTATGTCGGGCCGTGATGTTTACTGTACAGTGGGAGGTATGTCGGGCCGTGATGGTTACTGTACAGTGGGAGGTATGTCGGACAGTGACAGTTAGTTTATGGTGGGAAGTATGTCGGGCCGTGACGGTTACTGTACAGTGGGACGTATGTCGGACCGTGATGGTTACTGTACAGTGGGAGATATGTCGGACCGTGATGGTTACTATACAGTGGGAGGTATGTCGGGCAGTGACGGTTACTGTACAGTGGGAGATATGTCAGGCCATGATGATTGCTGTACAGTGGGAGGTATGTCGGACCGTGATGGTTACTATATAGTGGGAGGTATGTCGGGCAGTGACGGTTACTGTACAGTGGGAGGTATGTCAGGCCGTGATGGTTACTGTACAGTGGGAGGTATGTCGGACCGTGACAGTTAGTGTATGGTGGGAAGTATGTCTGATTGTGAGGTTGCAGACTGTATGAGTTGTGCAGAGTATGATTCTGCTCCTGCCGATGGCCCACTGCACCTCATGGATGCATCACCATTGAGTTTCCAAACTGGAGCTGGGCAGTTACTGACATTATCCCTTACAATGGACTGGTTATAGACATACCTGAACAACGGGGAGATTGAGTGGGGAAAACAGGTCAATGGACTAGCACATGGTGCCGATCCGGACGCAGTTCAACATTTGTAATAAAGACCTGTAAACAGCCATGTCTTGCAAGCATATCTCTTCTGGTATGGCACCTAAACACTGTAATTCTGATCCTGAATGAAGGTGTTATAAAGGTGATGGGCTCCTGCAGCACATGGCATCTTACATTGAATCCCTCATAAACCATATCCAGTGTATGTTAGCCCCAACAATGTCAGTATCCAAACAGAATTGTGCAGCTCGATTGATGGCCAGCATCATCCCAGCCCTATGATCTTGTGTGTGAATTGAGTTGGAAATCTCTGTGTAAATGTTTGCAGCATTGTTCTAACCGTTAACAGCAAAGTCTCTTTACTGAAGTTTCGATAGCCTTTCATAATACCAACTTTTAGATTGTCCAATAAGCAAAAAAGTCCTTGTACTTAATAATAATTTGGTCTTGGGTGTGGGAATGTAATCTAATCTAAAATCCACCCATTTATTCCGTTCACTTTTATAACAACATTGTGATGAAAACAGTGCACAACTCACAGTAAGGAGCATTGAAATGATAAATCTCATTCCCACACCCAAGACCAAATTATTATTAAGTACAATGACTTTGAAAATATACAATTATTTTCTCTTGTATTAATATTTTGAACGAATAGTCGACTCGATTACCCCTCAGATGCTGCCTGAACGGCTGTACCTTTTTCAGAACCACACTTTTTGACTCTGATCTCCAGCATCTGCAGTCCTCACTTTCCCCCTGCTAATATTCACTCATAATCATTTTCGTGGCAACAATATCACTGTGTGATTAAGCATGTTAGTCAGATATGAGTATATTTTCAATTGCCTCTGTCTGTCTCAGAGCTCAGCAATGTGTGATGTGACTGTCAGTGTCTGTGTGATGCTTGGTATATAGGTCATGCCTCTGAGAGACTGTCCGATTGTTTCAAACAGCATATTCCCTCAGGTGTTTCCAACAAATAGGTTACTGCCTGGACCCAACCAGGAGAGCTTACAAAACCCAAAGCATAGTGTCCAGAATTGGGCAGGTTTGGACAATATTTTTCATGCTAATTTATTCATGGAATATGATAAGGCCAGTATTTATTGCCTGTCCCTTGTTGCCCTTGAGAAGGTGGGCGTGAGCTGTCTCATTGACCCGCTGCAGCCCATGTGCTGTAGGTAGACTTACAATACCATTAGGGAGGAAGTTGAAACAGTGACACGGAAAGAACGGCAATATGCTTCCCAATCAGCTCGGTAAATGGCTTGGATTGGAACGCGAACATGATGGTCCCATGTATCTGCTTCCCTTGTCCTTCTTGATGTTCGTGGTTTCAGAGGTATGTTGTAAGGAGCCTTGGCAAATTTCTGCAGAGCACCGTGTAGATGGCAGACATTGCTGCCTCTCAGTGTCAGTGGATGAGGGGTGAAACTGCACTCACACAGGCAAATGGAGGTATTTCATCACACACACATTCAACATGAGTCTTTTTGATGGGAAACAGGCTTTCCGAAATTTTGAGATGAGTCATTCCTGTAGGATTTCTTGCCCCTGACATATTCTTGTAGCCAATGAATTAATATGTGTCAAAGTGTGGCGCTGAAAAAGCACAACAGGTCAGGCAGCACCTGAGGTACAGGTGAGTCGACGTTTTAGCATAAGCCCTTCACAGGA
>NW_025207062.1:8713-12459 GCF_004010195.1 Chiloscyllium plagiosum | reverse complement strand
TATTTTGTAAGTTTCTATTAGATCTCCCCTTAAACTCTAAACTCCAATGAATACAGTCCCATGGTCCTCAGCCGTTCCTCCTATGTTAGACCGACCATTACAGGGATCATCCTTGTGAATCTCCATTGGACACGCTCCAGTGCCAGTATGTCCTTCCTGAGGTGTGGGGCCCAAAACTGGACACAGTACTCCAAATGGGGCGTGACTAGAGCTTTATAAAGTCTCAGTAGCACATCGCTGCTTTTATATTCCAACCCTCTTGAGATAATTGACAACAAACATTTGCTTTCTTAATCACGGACTCAACCTGCATGGTTACCTTTAGAGAATCCTCGACTAGCAATCCCAGATCCCTTTGTACTTTGGCTTTATGAATTTTCTCACCATTTAAAAGTAGTCCATGCTTGTATTCTTTTTTCCAAAGTGCAAGACCTCGCATTTGCTCACACTGAATTCCATCAGCCATTTCCTGGACCACTCTCCCAAACTGTCTAGATCCTTCTGCAGCCTCCCCACTTCCTCAGTACTACCTGCCTGTCGACCTATCTTCGTATCATCGGCAAACTTCGCTAGAATGCCCCCAGTACCTTCATCCAGAACATTAATATATAACGTGAACAGCTGCGGCCCCAACACTGAACCCTGCGGGACACCGCTTGTCACTGCCTGCCATTCTGAAAAAGAACCTTTTATCCCAACTCTCTGCCTTCTGTCAGATAGCCAATCCTCAATCCATGCCAGTAGCTCACCTCGAACACCATGGACCCTCACCTTACTCAGTAGCCTTATTAAAGGCCTTTTGGAAGTCTAGTTAATCCACATCCACTGGGTTTCCCTGGTCTAACCTACTTGTCACCTCTTCAAAGAATTGTTATGTCGCTGTGATAAGCAAGAGATTAAATTATCAAGAGAGGATGGAGAGTCTGCAAATAGATTCAGAGAGATAAAGACAATAGATAATAGTTTGGCAGGTAGAATTTAACATGATATAACCTGTCATTCCATAGACAGGAATAATGGAAGGCAGTATGTTACTGAAATGGAGAGGGATTACAGGACTTTATGATACTGTGTACTGGGGGTTCACTCAGATCCGTTCAGACATGGGAAGTTTCGCTCCATCCCTGATCGTCAGCTCCTCGACACTCCAAGTTACCTCATTGCTCTCCGTACACATGGAATACTTTGATGTGGTTGATTGGTGGTGGGGATGGTGTTTTGAAACGTGCATCAAGGGGACGGCCTTTATCCAAGATATATTCATTTCTTTCCACGTGGAGATCCGATGACGATGGGAATGGCTGACTGCTTCTGAATGAAGAGGCCGTGACTGCTGCCAGCACAGTGGGTATTCACCAACATGATGTACTGTGCATGGGTACACTGTAACATGAATAGAGAGAGAGCTCCTACAGTTTCGCTACCTCTCCCCATTTACATGAGTACCCTGCAGGTGCTATGTCCACCATCGGGAATCCCACTATACTGGATACACCTGGCAGCTCCCTGCTGAGATAGAAACAATCTATTTACCTCATCCACCAAATATATCCTCCATCACCGAACGGTGACATTGATGTTGAGATACTGGGAAATGATGGGTATGTCACCTAGTCCTGCCTGGAAAGTTCTGGATCATAGAAGCTGAATAAAACAGTGACACTCACAGCCACTGGCAGCACCATCCTCCCCCTGGTGTGAAGCTGCAGGTCGTGTTGAAGGAGGTGACACCGCTCTGTGACCAGCTCCTTGTACAGTCAGGGTCCCCTCACACTCTGCTCCTGGGTTAAGTGAAGCTTGGGAAGCTGTTCCTGGAAAACCCCGATGTGGATACAGCAGATCCTTTTCCCACACTCACTCACTGTGTGGTTTCAGAGCTTCCCATCTCTGCAGCCTCTGCTCCATTTGGTGTTCATGTTGCAGACCCAGATGCTGTAACTACAGTCCCCATGCTCCATACAGAGTTGGGTCAGCAAATCCTCAGGTCTCCCTGAATGTCGGAAGCAGCTCACAGCACAACCTCCAGAAAAACCTTCCCCTGCCCCTCCAATAACTTTTCAGTTACAGGAGTCAGTCAGAAACCACTCGGTACCAATGTTGTGGACCAGACCAGATCCCCCCAGAATGTTTTAAGAAGGCCGCTTAGACCCAGACCTTACCTTACTTTGAATATAGATGTGAAGTGTGCGTTCCAGATACGTTGTGACTGCTCAAACCACTCAACACTAAGCAAATATAATCTATTCAAATGTTTTAGTTAAAATACAATCAAAGGAAAGAACATTTTGGGATAGCTTATATATTGGAACACTTACACAAACATTAGATACCGTACCTTCTTGGTATCCACAGCTTGGCACAAAGATATATTCAAATACAGATCCTTACAGCAGTTTTCCAATCCAGGGGGAAACAATATCAACAGAGATCTTAGAGAAAAGCAGCTAGGTATCCTGTAATAAAACTTCCAACACTTTTGGGATTCCCAGCAACTTCTGAATGCTTCAGCTAAAAACAAAATGAGAAACCCTGGTCTGGGAGAGCTGGCCACTGCCCCTCCATTGTTACCACCGCTTTAATGAAACCTAAAGGCTTCCTCAGTTATTTACTTGGAGTGTTTTCAGACAGCAGTTCTGCACCTCTGCCTTTAAAACCTCTCTTAAAAAAAACCAAGAGAAAATACAGTGGTAATATTCTCACAACTCCATCTTTAATAAAATATTCCATCAATATACAAAGGTGGATTCATTTTAGACCTCCTCATTGCCCTCTATTAGTAGACTGAAATGCATATACTTCACATTGACTGTGAGCATACAAATGTTCACAACTTGTTTGGATTTCAGTCATTTTACTCCTGCCACAGAATGCCTTTGTCTTTCTTCATCAAATCTACACAACGTGTCAAAACGTAGGGGTTCTCGCCCTATCACCTCTGTAGTTTCAAATTGAATGGCAGCAATAATAAGCTCAATCGAAACAGACTGGTATTTTTCTCCCTAAACGTCACCAAAATCTTGAAGAGGTCACGATCAGTGATAAAAATTTGTCTCATATATGTTATTCGCAATTTACATGCTGAAATGTTGTAACGCCAACACCAAGCTCAAAGCCTCCTTCCCCATTGTGGAATAAATCTGTTGATGTTTCCATTGGGCACTCCAAACACACGTTACATAACGGAGCACTTCTTATCTCTCCAATAATCCTTCTGAATGGCATAGCTCCTTATGTCTCAGCATAAAAGAGTTACATACTTCTCTACGTCTTAATGCTCTAATCTCTTTACCTGCTACTCCTGGCCTATGCTAATAAACCTTACTCTCACAGGTACATGTTTTAAGAAGATCTCGCACATCCTTCTCAATCTCTCACAGAAACCAAACTTTGATTTCTGAACTTAATCATCATCATCAGCCATTTCGATTTCTAATCTTGCCATTGTTATTCTCTGCTCTTCCACGCGAGTTCTTATTGAACGTCTCCAAAATAAGAATCTCTCTAAGAGTGTCATAGGTTTGCTCTGTTTTTAATACCCTTACCCACCTTTCAAAATTACTTTGTTTGATCCTTTCAAACTCAATGTGCGTTTAACCAGGGACCCTTTTTTAGATTCCCGAAACGCTGTCTGTCAGATTCTGGCACAAGCTCATATGCACTTCAGATGGTTTTCTTCACATCCTCATACTCCCTAGATACCTCCTCCGATAGGGATGCAAATACCTATCAGCTTTGGATCAACTAAA
>NW_025207062.1:4148-8683 GCF_004010195.1 Chiloscyllium plagiosum | reverse complement strand
GTTCTGCTCCTCTGCCTTTAAAACCTCTCTTAAAAAAAAACCAAGAGAAAATACAGTGGTAATATTCCCACAACTCCATCTTTAATAAAATATTCCATCAATATACAAAGGTGGATTCATTTTAGACCTCCTCATTGCCCTCTATTAGTAGACTGAAATGCATATACTTCACATTGACTGTGAGCATACAAATGTTCACAACTTGTTTGGATTTCAGTCATTTTACTCCTGCCACAGAATGCCTTTGTCTTTCTTCATCACATCTCCACAACGTGTCAAAAGGTAGGGTTTCTCGCCCTGTCACCTGTGTAGTTTCAAACTGAATGGCAGCAATAATAAGCTCAATCGCAACAGACTGGTAGTTTTCTCCCTAAACGTCCCCAAAATTTGAAGAGGTCACGATCAGTGATAAAAATTTGTCTCATATATGTTATTCGAAATTTAAATGCTGAAATGTTGTAACGCCAACACCAAGCTCAAAGCCTCCTTCCCCATTGTGGAATAAATCTGTTGATGTTTCCATTGGGCACTCCAACCGCACGTTACATAACGGAGCACTTCTCATCTCTCCAATAATCCTTCTGAATGGCATAGCTCCTTATGTCTCAGCATAAAAGAGTTACATACTTCTCTACGTCTTAATGCTCTAATCTCTTTACCTGCTACTCCTGGCCTATGCCAATAAACCTTACTCTCACAGGTACATGTTTTAAGAAGATCTCGCACATACTTCTCAATCTCTCACAGAAACCAAACTTTGATTTCTGAACTTAATCATCATCATCAGCCATTTCGGTTTCTAATCTTGCCATTGTTATTCTCTGCTCTTCCACGCGAGTTCTTATTGAACTTCTCCAAAATAAGAATCTCTCTAAGAGTGTCATAGGTTTGCTCTGTTTTTAACACCCTTACCCACCTTTCAAAATTACTTTGTTTGATCCTTTCAAACTCAATGTGCGTTTAACCAGGGACCCTTTTTTAGATTCCTGAAACGCTGTCTGTCAGATTCTGGCACAAGCTCATATGCACTTCAGATGGTTTTCTTCACATCCTCATACTCCCTAGATACCTCCTCCGATAGGGATGCAAATACCTACCAGCTTTGTTTGGATCAGCTGACTTCACATGGTCACTGAGCACTGCATTTGTTTAATCACTTTGTCAAATGAAATTCCAAAGGCTTCTCCATCCTTCTCATAAAATTTAGATAATGTCTGGATGTATTTCAACAGAACCTCATTAGTCATTGCTTACAATAGGGTTGCTCAACCTCACTATCCTCCTCATCCCGCCGATCGTCTACCTTCATCTCCGCCTTCTATGTCAACTTTCCTCTCTAACTGCTAACTTTTTAAGTTGAAACTCTCTGCTCTTCTTCTGTCCTTTTCTTTCTTTCTTCTTCATTTTTTTCATTTTCTTTTATTTCTACTTTTCATCATAATTCAAACTGTTTCAATTCCTTCTCATGTTCAAAGTGCCTCATTTGAAATTGAATTCTAGCCATTTCCAAAGAGTCTCATGGCGGTCCACCAAATGTAATTGCCGAGCTATAGCTGTAATCATCTCTCATTTTCTCACAGACAATCACAACCGCAACTCCAGCTTGTCTGTCAATTCGTACAGCTTTGCCTTCATTACCTTTTGTAAAACCCCCAACTTCACTTCTCCACACCCAGAAAACTCTTAATGACTGAAAGAATCTTTATACACGAAACACTGTTTAAACCAACCGAATTCAACATCTGGAACAAAAGACGCAAACAGCTACCATACTCGACCTTTGAACGCAATAGTCTCCTGGTGCATAACCTCCAGTGTCTGCATGAGCTTATTCTGGATTCTCTGGTTTCCTCCCACAATCCAAAGATGTGCATGTCAGGTAAATTGGTCATGCTAAATTGTTCATAGGTTTCGGGGAAGTGTGGGTTGGGTGCCTTAGTCAGGGTAAATGTGTAATAATAGGGTAAAGGAATGGGTCTGGGTAGGTTACCACTCGGAGGGTCGGTGTGGACTTGTTGGGTCGTATGGCCTGTTCGCGCACTGTAGGGATTGTAATTCTAAACCCAATTTGGTATTATCGATTTAGAACCAGACAAGAGTTCCCAGTTTGCAAGAGACCAACTCGAATGCCTCAAACTATTTTAAGCGGGTAGCTTGGATGCCAACCTTTTCCTATTTTAAAGGTAGATGTGAAGTGGGTATTCCAGATGTGATGCTACTAGTCAAACCACTCACCATTAAGTAAAACACAATGTGTTTAAAAACTCTAATGAAAATCCATTCAAAATGACGAGGAATTTAGAATAATTTAACTATTGGAAACCTTAACCGAATAATGGATACAGTACCTTCTACAGATGAACTGTTCCAATATACTAATATCACCTAAACATACCCCTTGGCCAAAAGGAACATTCAGACATGCATTCTTGCACACAGTTCTCCAATCCAGGCGGAATCAGCATCAAGTCAGGTTTCAGAGAGAGAAGCAGCTGGGGATAAGTTACTAGGCTGTTGTTACTACTATTTATTAAAAACCCTAAACGCGTCGTAAGTCATTTACTTGAGCCGTTTTCAGCAGGCAGTTTGGCCTTTAAGATCTCTTATTTAAAGAAAGGAGAAAATAACATTTTTTTAAAGTGTCAGCATTGTCACACAATTTAGATGCCTGGTCCTTTACTCTAGGGGCTTCCTCGCGCTACTGATCGCAAAGTCACCTGAGAGAGACAAATTCAGGTACAGACCAAATTACAAGGATGTGTCTCATAATTTCTGAAACACCCCTGTCCTTGGACCATCACGTGGGACATACCGGGAAGTGAACAACAGTCTGACACACACCATTTGACTGCTTCTCAGCTTCACAATGATTACACCCGATACAATAGGGAACCAAAAGCTAAAGCCAGAGAAAGATACAGAGGGACAGAAAGATTCACATTTAAGACAGAAAGAGACAGTTAATTAACTGAAAAGATGTTGTGGAAATATGGGAAAAGACAGGACAGTGGGACTAACTGGAGAATTGAGATCTTTGAGATTAAAATGACAAGAATGAGAACATCGAATAAAGGCATTTTCAGATCAGCTGGAATGGTTGTTTACATCAAGTTCTGAATCTGCTTCACAGAACACCACAAACAATATAAACTGGGACAAGATGACAGCCCAGCATGGAGAGCTGTGCAGACCATGCTCGTGTGTTGCTCAGTAAACTGCACTATCTGCCCAGCATAGAGAGTATTGCAAACCTTACTGTCATATGCAAACTATACTCGCATCAGATTACTGTCTACAATGGGAAGGTTTGCTGCGCGTGTGTGTTCATCAGAAACTGAGGGAGAGTGCGTGTGTGTGCGTGATAGGCGTAGTTGAATGCAAAACTCATTGTTTGTGAAGGAACGCACATGGAGGAAATTATTTTAAATAAGAACAACTAGCAGGCTTTTTGTTAATCGACAGAGAGAGAACGAGAGAAATTCGATGGACAGATGACATAAAGTGTTTGAGAATGTCAAAATAAAGGCATTGCCAGACACAATAGCAACATACATCGGCATACACATGAATGACAAATGGATGGGAGTTTGGTGTGAGGTCGATTCAGATTTGCTTCGGCAGGTTTGAAGCCGGGAGTGTCAACAGCACATTATTGGCTTCCTTTAGACTGTATTTCATAGCTCAAGGTTCAAACAGCAGATGGACTAAACCAGTACGATATATTCTGGAGTGGAGAGTATTTCAAGTTAGAAATGGTCAGGGAATGGTATCAGGAATCAGCTCATGGTCAAAGAGATCACCCACAGTTGTGACTTGTCTGCTTCAGCCGCAGATATTGGTCAGGGATGATATGGAAACAGTGGCAGGAAGTTGAGTTTGTAACCAGAACAGTGCAGAGTGACCTCCATGCTGTTCAAATTTAAATAACAAAGGCAATGATACAGAAAATTGTAGTTCGCTGCTGGAACTGAGTAGGTAATCATAGAGAGTAACAATGCCAGCTCAGAGAGGGAGACAGTCATTGAACACATTCATTGATGTAGTTAGTAGTGGTCTGTAGAGTGAATATATGGATCGAGAGTTTCAACAGGAAAATAATAGTGACAAGAAGTGTAGACTATATAAAAGAACAGTAATACCGTCATAACTGGTTTATAGAAAAAAAAATCTGGACAGTGACACTTACCAGGAACACCAACGATAGCCAGGAAAGGATAATAAGAATATCGACAATTGAGAAGAGTATAATGGATCCACAAATAAGATACAGGAATATACCAACCATCATCGGAAAAAGGAATTTCTGTTGTTGGAACATTCCAGGCTAATGTTCTCAGATTCTGATCCATTGTTGGAAAATTCCAGTCTAATGTTCTCAGATTCTGATCTCTCCTCCCCCTCTCTCCAAATCTGCGGATCCCTGTCAGTGCTGTTGGTGATGCTCCCGCTCATGTTATGGGATAACACATTGAACGGCGCCCATTTATCATTTAAAGATGGAAACCCTCCACTGGGATAATTAGAATCCATGGAGA
>NW_025207062.1:2184-3889 GCF_004010195.1 Chiloscyllium plagiosum | reverse complement strand
CACACTCCCACACTCACACGGCACTCTCCCAGAGACTTAGACCACTCTACACTCATGCACACATATACACACTCTCTCACTGTTACTCAAAACCCCCACCCCAGACACGCACACACACTCCCACACTCACACATGCACCCCCTCACAGACGTAAGACACTCTACATCACTACACACACATATACATTCTCTCTCACACTCACAAGCCCCCAACCCAGACAGACACAGACACACATATACAAACCGATAAAGACCCACATGCTCACATATATTTTGTGGGATGAATTTGTACTTGCGGAGTTACATTGTATTTTGGTCAAAAACTGCATGAATTTGTGTAAAACTCTGAGCTCAAAAACTGCATGAATTCATGTAAAACTCTGTTATCTCACTTTTCAGATTAGAATCAATCTACACATCATTGCATAGACAGAGAACATAGGGGGATAACACCTTCAATATATTGTCTAGCTAACACTCACTGTCACATCTAACCTGAGAATGCAACTTTAAAAGAAAAAGGTTTTGTGATTGACACATGAAAGAAGTGAAACTATCATGGTATTCGAACAGATGATAAACTCAACAGACAATCAAGGTATTTTTCAATGTTTAATTTCAGTTACATCACACTGTATATTTTTGCTATGAATTGTGTGCCTTAGAAGTGTGTCCTCCACTATCACCTGATGAAGGAGCGGTGCTCCGAAAGCTTGTGTGATTCCAATTAAACTTGTTGGACTATAACCTGGTGCTGTGCGATTTTGAACTTTGTACATCCCCGTCCAATACCGGCATCTCCAAATCACGACTGAGCAAACAGACTCAATTAACCAGTTCCACACATCACTTTTCAGATAACTACAAAAGAGAACATTTACTGGAGTTGGCTGGAATGGATGAGGATTGCTGAGGGATGGACCATAAATCTTTAAATCTTTTTTTAAACTTGGAAATGAGAGTATTAACAACGAGACAGTTATATAATAGCAGATCGTTTGCATAAAGAAAACTCAGGTGGGCAAGTTTATAGATTCCTTGTTGACCAGTGTGAGGCTACTCCTGGTTTTAAGTGCCCTGCTACCAAATCCTTTCATAATCTTGAGACAGAGCATTGAGACTGCTGCTCAGCAACAGGCCGAAGCAATTCTGTCCTTATCGACCTCTTACAGAGGGATAAGAGAAGGCCATTCAGCCCATATTAGCCTGTTGCTACTTGAAAATGTGGAAATCTAGAACATTGGCACATTTTGCCAATAAGGAGAAAGTGAGGACTGCAGATGCTGGAGATCAGAGCTGAAACATTTGTTGCTTGAAAAGCGCAGCGGATCAGGCAGTATCCAAGGAGCAGGAGAATAGGTGGTTCGTGCTTTTCCAGCAATACATTTTTCAGAACATTTTGCCAGCAGAATCATTCAAAACAAAGAGATGTTTCGCTGCAGCTATATGAGGTGGTACTGAGAAGGCACCTGGAGTACATTGCGTTGGTTGTGTTACTGTAACTGAGAAGGGATGGACCTCCATCAGATACAGTTTAACGGCTGCTCATAATCCATGGGTTGCTGTATCATTTAATGTCTCGGGTCTGTTACACAATGACAGGAGGAAGCCATTCAGCCTTTCCAGTCTATTTCAGTGAGCCACGAGGAGCCTATTCAGCCTCTCGAGCCTGTTACAGAGGGGCAGGAAGTGTTTCTTTAACGTTC
>NW_025207062.1:0-1456 GCF_004010195.1 Chiloscyllium plagiosum | reverse complement strand
AGGAAGGAGATTGCTCAGCATTTTGATGATGTATTTGTATCATTGATTTCCACAGGTGAGGTGTCAAAAGACTGGAGGGCTGCTAACATAGTGTCATTATTTATGAAGATAAGGAAAAATAAACAGGTAACCATAGATCGCTGAGCCTGACGTCAATGGTGACTAAATTGTTGGAGGGGATTTTGTGGGAAAGGATGTGTATTCATTTGAAAAGACAATGACTGAAGAGGGCTTTGTACATTGGAGATCACGTCTCACTGATTCGGTGTATTTTTTTGCGGAATTGATGGAGATGATTGATGAAGGCAGGAGAGTGGATGTTGTCTTTATGGAATTCATTAAGAAAACCAAAATGTTCTCCATGGTAGACTGGTTAGCAAGGTTAGACTGCCTGGAATCCAGGGAGAGCTCGGCATTTAGATTCAAAATGTTCATGGATTTTGGAGACAGGGCGTGACAGTGGAAATTTCTTCATTAAACTTGGAGATCTATGACCAGTGGCGTGCCGCAAAGATCAATAGTGGGTCCACTGTCTTTTGTCACTTATACAAATCATTTGCACTTGAGTATATGAAGTATGGTCAGTAAGTTTGTACATAATTACAAATTTCGTCGACCGTGAAGAATGATCTCTCAGACTATAATGGGACCTTGTTTAGGTGAGCCGAGGAGTGGCAGATAGAGCATATTTTAGTTTCATGCGAGGTGTTGCATTTTGGCAAAACAAATCAAGGCAAGACATGATAGAACTCCATAGAAATTATCGAATCACTACAGTTAGGAAACAGGCTTTTCGGCCCATGGAAGCCACACCGACCCTCTAAACAGTATCCCACTGGAAACACCACTGCCCTATCCCTCTGATCCTGCATTTCCCATGGCTAATCCATCTCCCCTACACAACCCTGGGTACGGTGCGCAATTTAGCATGGCCAATCTACCCTTACCTGTATATCCTTATACTGTCGGAGTAAAACATAGCACCCACAGGAAACTCATGCAGACACGGGGAGAATGTACAAACTCCACACAGTCAGTTATTCAAGGATGGAATTAAACCCAGGTCGCTGCCCTGTGAGGCAGCAAAGCAAGACTATTGGTGCAGGTTCTGTGTTCCTTGAAAGTGCTGTCACAGGTAGACAGCGCAGTGAAGAAGGCACTTGGTGATCTTCCCTTTATTGGTACTTGCTTTGAGTTGAAACATTTGCATGACAAAATCTGTACAGGACATTGGTTTGGCCAATTTTGTAATATTGCCTTTAATTCTGGTCTCCCTGCTGTCGGAAAGGCATTGTCAAACTTGAAAGGGTGCAGAAGAGATTTAAAAGAACGTTTCAGGTGTTGGAGGGTCAGGGTTACAGTGAGAGTTTGAATAGGTTGGGACTATTTTCAAGTGTTGAGGCTGAGGGGGGACCTTAACTAGGTTTATAAAATCATGAGGGGCATAGATAAGGTA
>NW_025207061.1:11237-12454 GCF_004010195.1 Chiloscyllium plagiosum | reverse complement strand
CCTGACCACAGGGGATTGATCGTGTCCACGGGGAAGTGACCATGTCCACAGGGGAATGAATATGACCACAAGGAAGTGACCGTATCCACAGGGGAGTGACCGTGTCCACAGTGGAATGACCGTGACCACAGGGGAGTGATCCTGACCACAGGAGATTGATCATGTCCACAGGGGAGTGACCATGACCACAGTGGAGTGACCGTGTCCACCGGGGAGTGACCATGTCCACAGGGTAGTGACCGTGTCCACAGGGGAGTGACCATGTCCAAAGGGGAGTAACCGAGTCCACAGGGGAGTGATCCTGACCACAGGAGAATGGCTGTGTCCACAGGGGAGTGACCGTGTCCACAGGGGAGTGACTGTGCCCACAGGGGAGTGACCGTGTCCACAGTGGAGTGACCGTGTCCACGGGGGAGTGACTGTGTCCACGGGGGTGTGACTGTGTCCACGGGGGAGTGACCGTGTCCATGGGGGAGTGACTGTGCCCACAGGGGAGTGACCGTGTCCACAGTGGAGTGACCGTGTCCACGGGGGAATGACTGTGTCCACGGGGGAGTTACTGTGTCCACAGGGGAGTGACCGAGTCCACAGGGGAGTGACCATGACCACAGGGGAGTGACCATGTCCACAAGGGAGTGACTGACCATGTCCACAGGGGAGTGACTGTGTCCACAGGGGAGTGACCATGTCCACGGGGGAGTGACCATGTCAACAGGGGAATGACCATGACCACAGGAGAGTGACCATGTCCACAGGGGAGTGACTATGACCACAGGGGAGTGACCGTGTCCACGGGGGAGTGACAGACTGTGTCCACAGGGGAGTGACCATGTTGACAGAGGAGTGACCGTGTCCCCAAGGGAGTGACTATGACAACGGGAGAGTGACTGTGTCCACAGGAGAGGGACTGACCGTGTCCACAGAGGAGTGACTGTATCCACAGGGGAATGACAATGACCATGTCAACAGGGGTGTGAGCTTGTCCGCACAGGAATGACTATGACCACAAGGGAGTGACCGTGTTCACAGGATAGTGACCGTGTCCACAGGGGAGTGATCCTGACCACAGGGGATTGATCGTGTCCACGGGGGAGTGACCATGTCCACAGAGGAATGACCATGACCACAAGGGAGTGACCGTATCCACAGGGTAGTGACCGTGTCCACAGTGGAATGACCGTGACCACAGGGGAGTGATCCTGACCACAGGAGATTGA
>NW_025207061.1:4527-11008 GCF_004010195.1 Chiloscyllium plagiosum | reverse complement strand
ACCATGACCACAGGGGAATGGCCATGACCACAGGGGAGTGACCGTGTCCACAGTGGAGTGACCAAGCCCATAGGGGAGTAACCATGACCACAGGGAAGTGACTGTGTCCACAGGGAGTGACCATGACCACAATGGAGTGACTGTGACCACAGGGGAGTGACCACGTCCACAGGGAGTGACCATGACCACAGGGGAGTGACCGTGTCACCAGGGGAGTGACTGATCGTGTCCACAGGGGAGTGACCAAGTCAACAGGAGTGTGACTGTGACCACAGAGAAGTGACTGTGTCCACAGGGGAGTGACCGAGTCCACAGGGGAGTGACCGAGTCCACAGGAGAGTGATCGTGTCCACGGGGGGAGTGACCTTGTACCACTAGGGAGTGACCATGACCACAGTGGAGTGACCGTGTTCACCGGGGAGTGACCATGTCCACAGGGTAGTGACCGTGTCCACAGGGTAGTGACCGTGTCCACAGGGGAGTGACCAAGTCTTCAGGGGAGCGACCGAGTCCCCAAGGGAGTGACCTGTGACCACAGGGGACTGACAGTGACCACGGGGGAGTGACCATGACCAAAGGGGAATGGCCATGACCAGAGGGGAGTGACCAGGTCCACAGGGTAGTGACCGTGTCCACAGGGTAGTGACCCTGTCCACAGGGGAGTGACCATGTCTACAGGGAAGTGACCAATCCACAGGGGAGCGACCGAGTCCCCAAGGGAGTGACCTGTGACCACAGGGGACTGACAGTGACCACGGGGTAGTGACCATGACCACAGGGGAATGACCATGACCAGAGGGGAGTGACCATGTCCACAGGGGAGTAACCGAGTCCACAGGGGAGTGATCCTGACCACAGGGGATTGATCGTGTCCACGGGGGAGTGACCGTATCCACAGTGGAATGACCGTGACCACAGGGCAGTGTCCGTGTCCACAGGGGAGTGACGATGTCCACAGGGGAGAGACCATCACCACAGGGGAGTGACTGAGTACACAGGGGAGTGACCGAGTCCACAGGGGAGTGACCGTGACCACTACGGAGTGACCACATCCACAGTGGAGTGACCAAGCCCATAGGGGAGTGACCATGACCACAGGGGAGTGATCGTGTCCACAGCGGAGTGACCATAACCACATGGGAGTGACCATGACCACACAGGAGTGACTGTGACCACATGGGAGTGACGATGTCCACAGGGGAGTGACCATCACCACCAGGGAGTGGCTGTGTCCACAGGGGAGTGACCCTGTCCACAGGGGAGTGACTGACCAAGTCAACAGGGGAGTGACCATGTCCACAGGGGAGTGACCATGACTACAGGGGAGTGACCGCCTCCTTAGGGGAGTCACCATGTCCACAGGGGGTGACCTTGATCACAGGGGAGTGACCGTGCCCACAGGGGAATGCCCGTGTCCACAGGGGAATGCCTGTGTCCACAGGGGAGTGACCATGTCCACAGGGGAGTGACCTTGATCACAGGGGAGTGACCGTGCCCACAAGGGAGTGACTGTGCCCACAGGGCAGTGACCGTGTCCACAGGGGAGTGACCATGACCACACGATCTGACCGTGTCCACAGGGGAGTGACCGAGTCCACAGGGGAGTGACCGAGTCCACAGGAGAGTGACCATGACCACTACAGAGTGACCACATCCACAGTGGAGTGACCAAGCCCATAGGGGAGTGACCATGACCACAGGGGAGTGACCATAACAACATGGGAGTGACCATGACCACACAGGAGAGACTGTGACCACAGGGGAGTGACCATGTCCACAGGGGAATGACCATGACCACAGGAGAGTGACCATGTCCACAGGGGAGTGACCATGACCACAGGGGAGTGACTGACCATGTCCACAGGGGAGTGACTGACCATGTCAACAGGGGAGTGACCGTGTCCACAGGGGAGTGACTGTGTCCACAGTGGAGTGACCGTGTCCACGGGGGAGTGACCATGTCAACAGGGGAATGACCATGACCACAGGGGAGTGACCATGTCCACAGGGGAGTGACCATGACCACAGGGGAGTGACCATGTCCACAGGGGAGTGACAGACTGTGTCCACAGGGGAGTGACCATGTCGACAGAGGAGTGTGACCGTGCCCACAGGGAAGTGACTGTGTCCACAGGGGAGTGACCGAGTCCTCAGGGGAGTGATCCTGACCACAGGGGATTGATCGTGTCCACGGGGGAGTGACCATGTCCTCAGGGGAGTGACTGTGACCACAGGGGAGTGACCATGTCCACAGGGAAGTGACCATGACCACAGGGGAGTGACCGTGTCCACAGTGGAGTGACCAAGCCCATAGGGGAGTAACCATGACCACAGGGGAGTGACTGTGTCCACAGGGAGTGACCATGACTACATGGGAGTGACCATGACCACACGGGAATGAAGAGAAAATGAGGTCTGCAGATGCTGGAGATCAGAGATGGAAATGTGTTGCTGGAAAAGCGCAGCAGGTCAGGCAGCATCTAGGGAACAGGAGAATCAACGTTTCGGGCATTAGCCCTTCTTCAGGAATGAGGAAAGTTTGTCCAGCAGGCTAAGATAAAGGGGACCACAGGGGAGTGACGATGTCCACAGGGGAGTGACCATCACCACAGGGGAGTGACTGAGTACACAGGGGAGTGACCGAGTCTACAGGGGAGTGACCGTGACCACTACGGAGTGACCACATCCACAGTGGAGTGACCAAGCCCATAGAGAAGTGACTATGACCACAGGGGAGTGATTGTGTCCACAGGGAAGTGACCATAACCACATGGGAGTGACCATGACACAGGAGTGACTGTGACCACAGGGGAGTGACGATGTCCACAGGGGAGTGACCATCACCACCAGGGAGTGTCTGTGTCCACAGGGAGTGACCAAGTCCACAGGGGAGTGACTATGTCTACAGGGAAGTGACCAAGTCCACAGGGGAGCGACCGAGTCCCCAAGGGAGTGACCTGTGACCACAGGGGAGTGACCGTGTCCACAGGGTAGTGACCGTGTCCACAGGGGAGTGACCATGACCACAGGGGAATGACCATGACCAGAGGGGAGTGACCGTGTCCACAGGGGATTGATCGTGTCCACGGAGGCGGTGCTGAATTCGATGGATTTGACTGAGACAGGGTGGGGGGAGGGGAAATGAGGAAACTGGTGAAATCCGAGTTCATCCCTTGTGGTTGGGGAATGACCATGACCAGAGGGGAGTGACCGTGTCCACAGGGGAGTGATCCTGACCACAAGGGAGTGCACGTGTTCACAGGGGAGTATCTGACCGTATCCACAGTGGAATGACCGTGACCACAGGGCAGTGTCCGTGTCCACAGGGGAGTGACGATGTCCACAGGGGAGTGACCATCACCACAGGCGAGTGACTGAGTACACAGGGGAGTGACCGAGTCCACAGGGGAGTGACCGTGACCACTACGGAGTTACCACATCCACAGTGGAGTGACCAAGCCCATAGGGGAGTGACCATGACCACAGGGGAGTGATCGTGTCCACAGGGAAGTGACCATAACCACATGGGAGTGACCATGACCACACAGGAGTGACTGTGACCACAGGGGAGTGACCATGTCCACAGGGGAGTGACCATGACCACAGGGGAGTGACCATGTCCACAGTGGAGTGACCAAGCCCATAGGGGAGTAACCATGACCACAGTGGAGTGACCGTGTCCACAGGGGAGTGACCGTGACAACAGGGGAGTGACCGAGTCCACATGGGAGTGACCATGACCACACGGGAGTGACTGTGACCACAGGGGAGTGACCACATCCAGAGGGAGTGACCATGACCACAGGGGAGTGACTAAGTCAACAGGATTGTGACCAAGTCAACAGGGAAGTGACTGTGTCCACAGGGGAGTGACTGACCTAGTCCACAGGGGAGTGACCTTGTCCACTAGGGAGTGACCGTGTCCACAGGATAGTGACCGTGTCCACAGGGGAGTGACCATGTCTACAGGGAAGTGACCAAGTCCACAGGGGAGTGACCGAGTCCCCAAGGGAGTGACTGTGACCACAGGGGACTGACAGTGACCACGGGGGAGTGACCATGACCACAGGGGAATGACCATTACCAGAGGGGAGAGACCATGTCCACAGGGGAGTAACCGAGTCCACAGGGGAGTGATTCTGACAACAGGGGAGTGACCGTGTCCACAGGGGATTGATCGTGTCCACAGAGGAGTGACCATGACTACAGGGGATTGACCGTGTCCACAGGAGAATGACCATGAGCAGAGGGGAGTGACCATGTCCACAGGGGAGTAACCGAGTCCACAGGGGAGTGACAATGACCACAGGGGAGTGACCGTATCCACAATGGAGTGACCGCGTACACAGGGGAGTGACCATGACCACAGGGGAGTGTCTGAGCATGTCTTCAGGGGAGTGACCGCATCCACAGGGGAGTGACTGTGTCCACGGGGGAGTGACCGTGTCCACGGGGGAGTGACCATGTCCACAGGGGAATGACCGTATCCACAGGGGAGTGACTGACCATGTCAACAGGGGATTGACCGTGTCCACAGGGGAGTGACTGTGTCCACGGGGGAGTGACCGTGTCCACAGGGGAGTGACCACATCCAGAGGGAGTGACTATGACCACAGGGGAGTGACCAAGTCAACAGGGAAGTGACTGACCATGTCAACAGGGGAGTGACTGTGTCCACAGGGGAGTGACTGTATCCACAGGGGAATGACTGACCAAGTCAACAGGGGAGTGACCATATCCACAGGGGAATGACCGTGTCCACAGGGGAGTGACTATGTCCACAAGAGAGTGACTGACCAAGTCAACAGGGGAGTGACCGTGTCCACAGGGAGTGACCGTGTCCACAGGAGTGTGACCGTGTCCACAGGGGAGTGACTGACCAAGTCAACAGGGGAATGACCATGGCTACAGGGGAGTGACCGCCTCCTTAGGGGAGTGACCGTGCCCACAGAGGAGTGACCATGACCACAGGGTCTCACTGTGTCCACAGGGGAGTGACCGAGTACATAGGGGATTGACCGTGTCCACATGGGAGTGACTGTGTCCACAGGGGAGTGACTGTGACCACTACGGAGTGACCGCATCCACAGGGGAGTGACCATGTCCACAGGGGAGTGACCGCGTCCACAGGGGAGTGACCGTGTCCACAGGGGAGTGACCATGACCACAGGGTCTGACCGTGTCCACAGGGGAGTGACCGTGACCACAGGGGAGTGACCATGTCCACATGGGAGTGACCGTGTCCATAGGGGAGTAACTGTGTGCACAGGGGAGTGACCGTGACCATAGGGGAGTGACTGAGTCCACAGGGGAGTGACCGTGACCACTACGGAGTGATCGCATCCACAGGGGAGTGACCACGTCCACAAGGGAGTGACTGCGTCCACAGGGGAGTGACCGTGTCCACAGGGGAGTGACCGCGTCCACAGGGGAGTGACCGTGTCCACAGGGGAATGACAATGACCACAGGGGATGACCATGTCCAATGGGGAGTGACCGAGTCCACAGGGGCGTGGCTGTGACCACACGGGAGTGACCGTGTCCACAGGGGAGTGACCGAGTCCACAGGGGAATGACTATGACCAGAGGGGAGTGACCGAGTCCACAGGGGAGTGACTGTTTCCACAGGGGAGTGACCGTGGCCACAGGGGAATGACCATGACCAGAGTGGAGTGACCGTGCCCACAGGGGAATGCCCGTGTCCACAGGGGAGTGACCGTATCCACATGGGAGTGACCGTGTCCACAGGAGAGTGACCGTGTGCACAGAGGAGAGACCGTGACAACAGGGGAGTGACCGAGTTCACAGGGGAGTGACGGTGACCACTACGGAGTGACCGCATCCACAGGGGAGTGACCACGTCCACAGGGGAGTGACCGCATCCACAGGGGAGTGACCATGTCCACAGGGGAGAGACCGAGTACACAGGGGAGTGACCGAGTCCACAGGACAGTGACCGTGTCCACAGGGGAGTGACCGAGTACACAGGGGAGTGGCTGTGCCCACAGGGGAGTGACTATGCCCACAAAAGAGTGACTGACCAAGTCAACAGGGTAGTGACCATATCCACAGGGGAAAGACCATGGCTACAGGGGAGTGACCGCCTCCTTAGGGGAGTGACCATGTCCACAGGGGAGTGACCATGCCCACAAGGGAGTGACCGTGCCCACAGGGGAGTGACCATGACCACAGGGTCTGACTGTGTCCACAGGGGAGTGACCGAGTACATAGGGGATTGACCGTGTCCACATGGGAGTGACCGTGTCCACAGGGGAGTGACCGCATCCACAGGGGAATGACCATATCCACAGGGGAAAGACCATGGCTACAGGGGAGTGACCGCCTCCTTAGGGGAGTGACCATGTCCACAGGGGAGTGACCTTGATCACAGGGGAGTGACCATGCCCACAAGGGAGTGACCGTGCCCACAGGGGAGTGACCATGACCACAGGGTCTGACTGTGTCCACAGGGGAGTGACCG
>NW_025207061.1:1053-3929 GCF_004010195.1 Chiloscyllium plagiosum | reverse complement strand
CCACAGGAGAGTGACCGTGTGCACAGAGGAGAGACCGTGACAACAGGGGAGTGACCGAGTTCACAGGGGAGTGACGGTGACCACTACGGAGTGACCGCATCCACAGGGGAGTGACCACGTCCACAGGGGAGTGACCGCGTCCACGGGGGAGTGACTATGTCCACAGGGGAGTGACCAAGTACACAGGGGAGTGACCGTGTCCACATGGGAGTGACCGAGTCCACAGGGGAATGACTATGACCAGAGGGGAGTGACCGAGTCCACAGGGGAGTGACTGTTTCCACAGGGGAGTGACCATGGCCACAGGGGAATGACCATGACCAGAGTGGAGTGACCGTGCCCACAGGGGAATGCCCGTGTCCACAGGGGAGTGACCGTATCCACATGGGAGTGACCGTGCCCACAGGAGAGTGACCGTGTGCACAGAGGAGAGACCGTGACAACAGGGGAGTGACCGAGTTCACAGGGGAGTGACGGTGACCACTACGGAGTGACCGCATCCACAGGGGAGTGACCATGTCCACAGGGGAGTGACCGTGTCCACAAGGGAGTGACCATGTCCACAGGGGAGTGACCGAGTACACAGGGGAGTGACCGTGTCCACATGGGAGTGACCGTGTGCACAGAGGAGTGATCGTGACAACAGGGGAGTGACCATGACCATAGGGGAGTGATCGTGTCCACAGGGGAGTGACCATGCCCCTAGAGAAGTGACCGAGTCCATGGGTAAGTGACCGTGACCACAGGGGAGTGACCATGACCACAGGGGAATGTCTGTGTCCACAGGGGAGTGACCAGGTCCACAGGGAGTGACCGTGTCCACAGGGGAATGACAATGACCACAAGGGATGACCATGTCCAAAGGGCAGACCATGTCCACAGGGGAGTGACCGTGACCAAGGGGGAGTGACCACGTCCACAGGGGAGTGACCGCGTACACAGGGGAGTGACCATGTCCACAGGGGAGTGACCGAGTACACAGGGGAGTGACCGAGTCCACAGGGGAATGACTATGACCAGAGGGGAGTGACCGAGTCCACAGGGGAGTGACTGTTTCCACAGGGGAGTGACCGTGTCGACATGGGAGTGACCGTGTCCACAGGGGAGTGACCGTGTGCACAGAGGAGTGACCGTGACAACAGGGGAGTGACCGTGTCCACAGGGGAGTGACCATGACCACAGGGGAGTGACCGTGACCAAGGGGAGTGACCACGTCCACAGGGGAGTGACCGCGTCCACAGGCGAGAGACTGTGTCCACATGGGAGTGACCGTGTCCACAGGGGAGTGACTGTGTGCACAGAGGAGTGACCGTGACAACAGGGGAGTGACCGAGTCCACAGGGGAGTGACCGTGTCCACAGGGGAGTGACCATGCCCCTAGAGAAGTGACCGAGTCCATGGGTAAGTGACCCTGACCACAGGAGAGTGACCATGACCACAGGGGAATGTCTGTGTCCTTAGGGGAGTGACAATGACCACAGGGGATGACTATGTCCATGGGGCAGACCATGTCCACAGGGGAGTGACCGAGACCAAGGGGAGTGACCGGGTCCACAGGGGAGTGACCGCGTCCACAGGGGCGTGAACATGACCACAGGGTCTGACCATGTCCACATGGGAGTGACCATGTCCATAGGGGAGTGAGTGTGCACAGGGGAGTGACCGTGACCATAGGGGAATGACCGAGTCCACAGGGGAGTCACGGTGACCACTACGGAGTGACCGCATCCACAGGGGAGTGACCACTCCACAGGGGAGTGACCATGACCATAGTGGAGTGACAGTGTCCACAGGGGAGTGACCATGCCCACAGGGGAGTGACTGTGTCCTTAGGGGAGTGACCGTGTCCACAGAGGAGTGACCATGACCACAGGGGAATGACTGTGTCCTTAGGGGAGTGACCATGTCCACAGAGGAGTGACCATGACCACAGGGGAATGACTATGACCAGCGGGGAGTGACCGAGTCCACAGAGGAGTGACCGTTTCCACAGGGGAGTGACCGTTTCCACAGGGGAGTGACTGCATCCTTAGGTGAGTGACCATGTCCACAGGGGAGTGACCTTGACCACAGGGGAGTGACCGTGTCCACATGGAAGTGACCATGACCACAGGGTCTGACCGTGTCTACAGGGGAGTGACCGAGTACACAGGGGAGTGACCGTGTCCACAGCTGAGTGACCGTGTGCACAGAGGAGAGACCGAGTCCACAGGGGAGTGACCGAGACCACTATGGAGTGACCGCATCCACAGGGGAGTGACCACGTCCATAGGGGAATGACCATGTCCAAAGGGGAATGACAATGAACACGGGATAACCGTGTCCAAAGGGGAGTGACCATGCCCACAGGGGAGTGACCGTGACCAAGGGGAGTGACCGAGTCCACAGGGGAGTGACTGCGTCCTTAGGGGAGTGACCGAGTCCCCAGGGGAATCAACATGACCAGAGGGGAGTGACCGGGTCCACAGAGGAGTGACCGTGTCCACAGGGGAGTGACCGATCCACAGGGGAGTGACTGACCAAGTCAACAGGGGAGTGACCATGCCCACAGAGGCGTGACCAGGTCCACAGGGGAGTGACTGACCGTGTCCACAGGAGAGTGACCGTGTCCACAAGGGAGTGACCGTGACCACAGGGGAGTGACCGTGACCACAGGGGAGCGGCCGTGACCACAAGGGACTGACCGTGTCCACAGGGGAGTGACCGTGTCCACAGGGGATTGACCAAGTCCACAGGGGCGTGCCCATGCCCACGGGGGAGTAACCGTGTCCAGAGGTGAGTGACCATGACCACAAGAGAGTGCCCGTGTCCACAGGGGAGTGACCGTGTCTCCAAGGGAGTGACCATGACAACAGGGGAGTGACCGTGCCCACAGG
>NW_025207061.1:0-920 GCF_004010195.1 Chiloscyllium plagiosum | reverse complement strand
TGACCGTGACCATAGGGGAGTGACCGTGTCCACAGGTGAGTGACCATGCCCCTAGAGAAGTGACCGAGTCCATGGATAAGTTACCGTGACCACAGGAGAGTGACCATGACCACAGGGGAATGTCTGTGTCTACAGGGGAGTGACCAAGTCCACAGGGGAGTGACCGTGTCCACAGACAGGGGAGTGACCGTGTCCACAGGGGAATGACAATGACCACAGGGGATGACCATATCCAAAGGGCAGACCATGTCCACAGGGGGGTGACCGTGAACAAGGGGAGTGACCGGGTCCACAGGGGCGTGGCTGTGACCACACGGGAGTGACCGTGTCCACAGGGGAGTGACCGAGTCCACAGGGGAATGACTATGACCAGAGGGGAGTGACCGAGTCCACAGGGGAGTGACCGTTTCCACAGGGGAGTGACCGTGGCCACAGGGGAATGACCATGACCAGAGTGGAGTGACCGTGCCCACAGGGGAATGCCCGTGTCCACAGGGGAGTGACCGTGTCCACTGGGGTGTGACCATGTGCACAGAGGAGAGACCGTGACAACAGGGGAGTGACCGAGTTCACAGGGGAGTGACCGAGTTCACAGGGGAGTTACGGTGACCACTACGGAGTGTCCGCATCCACAGGGGAGTGACTGCGTCCACAGGGGAGTGACCGTGTGCACAGGGGAGTGACCGTGACAACAGGGGAGTGACCGAGTCCACAGGGGAGTGACCGTGTCCACAGGGGAGTGACCATGATGATAGGGGAGTGACCGTGTCCACAGGGGAGTGACCATGCCCCTAGAGAAGTGACCGAGTCCATGGGTAAGTGACCGTGACCGCAGGAGAGTGACCATGACCACAGGGGAATGTCTGTGTCCACAGGGGAGTGACCAGGTCCACAGGGGAGTGACCGTGTCCACAGGGGAA
>NW_025207060.1:10769-12452 GCF_004010195.1 Chiloscyllium plagiosum | reverse complement strand
AAATAATTCAGAAGGGGTATTGTGAGAAAAGCTAGTGATATGTGGAATTCATTGTGAGATAGCAACGTTCTGTAACATAAAGTGAGGTGGAGAATCTGGGGGAAAGTGGTGATGTACTGGTTGTAGTAATAGAGAAAACTACTAAATCCTTGTTAATGATAGAGCTGGATCTCAGATGCGTTTGATGCCTACTGACACCTTGATGATGAAATGGAGAACATCGCATATTCAGGCAGATGCGAAATGGGCATTATTGGTGGGTTATAGTAAGGAATGGTTTCAGGTACCACATGAAATACCAGTAGGTGGTCATTTGGGAGTAAGGAAAACTCAATCCAAAATACAACAACATCTTTCTTCGCCTGAAAGTTGAATCTTGTCAGCATGTCATATGTAATTGGAAAACCTCAGAGAGTGATAATACCAGGACCCTTAATACTGATTCCCACATTAGAGGAAAATTTGACAAGGGTTGTAATTGATTTTGTTGGGACCCTACCCAAAACAAAAAGTGGGAGTCAGAATTTGATAGCAATAATGGATGTGTCCACGAGATTTTCAGACAACAAAGCAAAAAGTCCCAATTCCGTTCGTGGACAAAAGGTGTTACTGTTACTTCCAATGTGAAGCGAAACTTTAAAAGCAAGCTTTAGTGGATCTTATCAAATTGAAAGGAAATTGAGTGAGGCAAGCTATTTAATAAGAATGCGAGATAGGAACAAATCTTGTAAAGTGTGTCATGTGAATCTGCTCAAAAGGTATTTTGATCGGGTCTGAGATTCACAAGTAATCTCAGTCAAATGTAGGAAAACCTCATATATCAGAATCCTCAATAATACCAACTCATAACATGTTTTCCAATTTAAAAATGCAGAAATGCCATCCGTTTCCCCTACTTCCGTTTTAAGTTGGATGATATAATGCAAATGAAGCTAATCATCCAACGAGATCATGGCTGACCTGTGGCCTACCTCCATACGCTTGCCTTTGACCAATATCCATGAATAACATTGCATACTAAAACATTTATCTACAGTTATATTATGGCAGAAAAAACTTGGTATTACGCTTACCACTAAAAAGTCTGAGAATCTGAACGTCAGATTCTCCAGTTAATCGCATCCGAACGTAGGCTCAAGATTATAAACAGTAACCTAAAACTTTTGTGAGCAATTGCTGATGGCAGTTTATTGGAAGAATTACTTCGAAAATATAAGCCCTGCCCATGTGCCTTTGCAATGCAAGTTTGTATGGAAGGGGCCTGCAATTCAAATGGGAAAACTCAGTAAAGTGCTTGGATGAACACTTGAAATGTTATACCACTGAAGGCTATGGTCCAAGTGCTGGAAAGTGGGACTGATGGAAATTTAGTGTCATTTTGACTGGAAAAACATGACGCGCCACAATGCCTCTTGTGTTCTATATGATTCTGTCATTCTAGAATTCTGAAGTGAAGTTTCAGAATTAGTTTCTATTTTTCTCTTTGTTTTGAGGAAATATGACCTCGTATACGTTCTAGCTGCTGATGTGGTCAGTATCAGTTTCAGCTTTTCAATTAGAGTGCTCGTTTACAAACAGAATTTCCCAAATGAGTTGTAAAACTGAATGAACAAGGAAAGCAGTGGGATAACAGTGTGCTGTAGAACAGCTCTCAAGGAGCTTGACAACATGAGGGATTGAATA
>NW_025207060.1:0-7146 GCF_004010195.1 Chiloscyllium plagiosum | reverse complement strand
ATTGTGGGACGTGGGTGTCGCTCGCTGGGCCCAGCATTTAATGCCTGTCCATCGTTAACCTTGAGAAGACGATGGTGAGATGCCTTCTTGCACCGCCCCAGCCCTCCTACTGTGGTGTCAAAGGGAGGGAATTCCAAGACTTAGACTCAGTGATGGTGAAGGAACGGCGATATATTTCCAATGCAGGATGGTGAGTGCCTTGGAGGAGTTCTTGAAGGTGGTGATGTTCCCATGTATCTGCTGCCTTTGTCCTTCTCGATGGAAGGGTTGTGGGTTTGGAAGGTGCTATCTGAGCATTTTATGGTGGATGTCTGCATTGTATCTTGTAGATGGTACACACTTCTATTACTGAGCATCGATCATGGAGGCAGTGAATGCCTGTGGAGATGGTTACAATCAATTGAGCGGCTTTGTCCTCGATGGCATCAAGCTTCTTGAGTGTTGTTGGGGCTGCACCCATCCAGGCAAGTGGGGAGTATACAATCATACTCCTCAGGGTTGTAGATGGTGGACACGTTTCAGGAGGTCAGGAGGTGAGTTACTCTCTGCTATATTCCGAGCCTTCCTGCTCTTGTAGCCACTGTGTTTATGTAGTGAGTCCAGTTGGGTTTCTGGTCAATGGCCATAAAGCAGACAGTTTATCAAGGAGGTATCTTTGCAGTTTTATTCATTACTGAGATAGAGCTAATTGCTTTCAAATCGTATAAAAGTTCGGCATTGTTCCTTCCAGGTTTATTCCAGACAGAGCTATTGCTGCTTCTATCCGTATGTAACAGTTTACCCTTTGTTGATTCATTCAGTCCATGAACAGTTACTTACATTGTGACATCTGTAATTTCACGATGGTAACCATAAATCTCTTCCAACAGCACCTTACAAACCTGCAACCTCCAGCATTCGGAAGATTAGTGACAGTCGATGCAGAGAAGCATCGTCTATGCAAGTTCCTTTTCAACCACATTTCATGAAGAATTGGAAATACATTGTCATTCCATCACTGTTGCTGGATAAAAATTCCACAACTCTCCCCGAACATGGTGGGGTTTCCTGCACCCTAGAAAATACAGATGTTCATAAAGTCATGTCTCCAGCAACATCACAAAGGCAGTTCTACCTGGGTAATGAATACTGGCTTCTAAAACTCAAATTTCATGAGTAATTTTAAAAGTAATCACTGTCCCCAAATGTACAACAGTATATCTTTGAAAACGAAGGATGATTCGTGTCCAGGGGAGTGCCTCATTTGCAGAGAGTGGGAAACACAGAAATGTCGGAAAAAGTTGTGCGAGTTTTCCATTTGGTCCTTTAAGCCTTCACCACCATTTCGTGGCTGATCGTGCAATCTCAGTCTCCCCCTTCCACTTTCCCTCCATATCCTTTGATCCCATCAGCTGCAAGAAACACGCCTCGCCCTATCTTGAATATTTCTAACAAACTTGCCACAACTGCTTTCTGTGGGAGAGAATTCCACGGGTTCACAACCAGCTGAGTGGAGAAACTCTTCCTCATCTCAGTCCTGAATGGCTTACTACGAGAAAATGTGGACTGCAGATACTGGAGATCAGAGTCAAGATTGTGGTACTGAAAAAACACAGCACGTCAGGCAGCATCCGAGGAGCAGGAGCATTGACATATTGGGCATAAGCTATTCATCAGGAATGGCTGAATAGCTTACCCGTTATTCTTAGAGTGTGACCCAATTCTGGACTTACCCACCATCGGGAGCATTGTTCCCCCCATCTCGCCTGTCCAGTCCCGACTCCGATACCCCAATCCTCTTGCTACGAAGGCCAGCATGTCATTAGATTTCCACACTGCCTGCTGTATCTGCGTGCCCACCTTCAGAGACGGTTCCATCATGACACCCATGTCTCATTGCACCTCACCTTTTCCTAAACGTTCACCATTCAGATCATAATCTGCCTTCCTGTTTTTGTGATCCAAGTGGATAACTTCACATTTATCTACAGTATATTGCATTCGCCAAGTATTCACCACCTCTGCCAGTCTCTCCAAGTCATTCTGCAGCTTTTCTGCATCCTGCTCACAGCACACACTGCGACCCAGCTCAGTGTTGTCTACACGTTTGGAGATATTGCATTCAATTCATTCATTAAAATGGTTAATGTGAATTGTGAGCAGCCGAGGTCCCAGCACTCCTCACTGCCTTCCACTCTGAAAAGGACTCAGCTATTCGAGCTCTCTGCTTCCTGTCTGACAACCAGCTCTCTACCCATGTCAGTACACTACCTGCAAAACCATGAGCTTTAATTTTCCTTCCTAAACTCTCGTGTGGATCCTTGTCAAAGCTTTTGAAAGCCCAGATAAACATCATTCACTGATCACCCTTTGTCACCCAGGATAAATATCCAAGGTGAAGGGTTTTCAGGGCATTAGCTCCCCCAGTGGATAATCTATGTCACAGCTTATTTTGCCAGGTGCAATGATTTCCTATCTCCTGCTGCTCTCAAAGCCAGAAGGGAGATCCTTTTACCTTGATTGTTTTAAATATTCATTGAAGTAACCAACTTGGGACATGGTGTTTGGATTCACTACTGAATATTTCCATGGTTCAGACTGTCAGGATGTCCAGAGGGAGACACTCAATGCCTGGTCATTGGTTCACCCACATGGTGGAGGCCACAATGTGGAATGATTGAATGCCAATATACTGTAGGTCATGTTGCGTGGTGTACACTTCTGGAAGCGATCTCAATAATGGAGGTTTCAAAACTGAATGAATGTATTTTGCAAACAATGTCTGTGTTGGCTGTCTCCCATACTTTGTTTTCTGACTGCTGGTGTCTTTGTGTAGATGATATGGTCTTATGGGAAACTCTATTCAGTGAGAGTAACCTGCAAAGCTGGTGAAGTCAACTAGTGTCAAGCCCAAAAAAGTACATTGAGTACATGACAGTATTTCTGAGAATAATCTGCTGTGCATGGTGGTCCCTATATTATTTACAAGTGAACATGGTTTGTCTACGGAGGTTTATTGCTTGGGTTCAGATTGTTTAAACTTCATATGATATGGAAGTACAATTACCTTTGTGTTAAAATTCATTACTTACAGCCTGGGGGCAGTCACTAAAAATGTTTGATCAGTACATTTCTTTTTCTCCATCTCTCTTACAGTTAGACGAGAGATGACTGTACTCATGGCTCGGGGCAACTAAATGCACCACTCGCTATCTGGAAGCCATGGCTACATTTGATATACTCTTCATTATATTTGATGTCATAGATGATCGGTTTGTTTACTATTATTATCCATGGTGTTTCATGAACATCACTCCTGTCTGTAGTGTTATCGATGCCATCAACCACATGACCATTGATTGTTCTGTCTGGCTCACTCTAGCTTTTACTTTTGATCGATTTTTTGCCGTTTGTTTACATCAGATGAAGTCTCTATATTGCACAGAGAAAACCGGAACGAGGGTTCTAGCAACAATCTGTATTTTCTTTCCTATGAAGAACATTCCCATCTATTATCGATTTGAACCTGGAAAGATCATCCACAATGTTCCATGGTAATGTTATAACAGCTATAGGTATTTTAATGACAGGCGCTGGATAAGTTATAAATATTTTGAAAATTTTTTTACATCATTTCTCCCATTCACTTGTACTCTCTTTCTGAATGTTCTGACTGTCAGACATATCATTGAGGCCTTGCAGATGCGTAAGGGAACGAGGAGTCAGAGAAAAACAAAGAATGACCCAAAGGAAGACGGCGGCAGAATTCTGTGATTTTACTTTCTGCTATATCCGCCAGCTTCATCCTTCTCTGGTTGCAGTATCTTGTTTTAGATGAGATTACTGACAGTGTGGAAACAGGCCCTTCGGCCCAACGAGTCCACACTGACCCGCCGAAGTGCAACCCACCTATACATTTACCCATTCACCGAACACTTGGGGCAATTTAACATGGCCAATTCACCTGACCTGCACAACTTTGGTCTTTGGAAGGAAACCGGAGCACCCGGAGGAAACCCACGCAGACACGGGGAGAATGTGCAAACTCCACACAGTCAGTCGCCTGAGGTGGGAATTGGACCTGGGTCTCAGACGCTGTGAAGTAGCAGTGCTAACCACTGTGCCGACGTATTGATTTGAAGCTGGCTATTCCTTGCATTCTGCAGCTGATGCTCTCTTTCAACAAGTTGGATATATGCTGTGGAATTGACCAATTATAACTGTCCTCTGCTACTCTGCCTGTTATAAATAGGCAAATCCAGGTAATTGTAGCTATTTAAAACAGTGGCTTTATTAGCATCCGAAAGGGTAGCAGTTAAGCATCACGGTCACGTGGGGTTAACGGTAATACAGATCCGATGATTCAATCATTTCCTGGTACATGCTAAGCATGCAGATACACAGATGCTGAAATTCTTTTGCCTGGCAGGTAAATGACAATGTTAAATGTCATCACTGCTGAGCTTACCATGCTGGCTATAATCATTGGGTAAAGATCTAATGGCCCAGCATTCTAAAAAGTTTTCTTTGCTCATTTGTGAGGTGTGAATGTCATTGGCCAGGTCCTTTATTGGAGGAGAAAGTGAGGTCTGCAGATGCTGGAGATCAAAGTTGAAACTTTATTGCTGGAACAGCACAGCAAGTCAGGCAGCATCCCTGCTGTGCTGTTCCAGCAATAAAGTTTCAACTTTGATCTCCAGCATCTGCAGACCTCACTTTCTCCTCCAATAAAGGACCTGGCCAATGACATTCACACCTCACAAATGAGCAAAGAAAACTTTTTAGAATGCTGGGCCATTAGATCTTTACCCAATGATTATAGCCAGCATGGTAAGCTCAGCAGTGATGACATTTAACATTGTCATTTACCTGCCAGGCAAAAGAATTTCAGCATCTGTGTATCTGCATGCTTAGCATGTACCAGGAAATGATTGAATCATCGGATCTGTATTACCGTTAACCCCACGTGACCGTGATGCTTAACTGCTACCCTTTCGGATGCTAATAAAGCCACTGTTTTAAATAGCTACAATTTGGGTTCTTTACCCAGAGAGTGGTGGGGGCATGGAGTGCGCTGCCCGTGGGAGTGGTAGAGTCGGGATCATTGGCGACCTTTAAGCGGCATTTGTATAGGTACATGGATGGGTACTTAATCTAGGTTAGAAGTTCGGCACAACATCGTGGGCCGAAGGGCCTGTTCTGTGCTGTATTGTTCTATGTTCTATGTTCTATGTTCTAAAATTATCACTGGAAGAGGAATTCGACATGCACAAAGAAAACATCCATCCCAAGCAATCCCTTCCAAGTGAGTGAGCCGGATTGTTAAAAACGGTCATGGAGGAAAGTATCATGGTTGATTGCAGGTCAATGTGGGAAAAGCAACGACAGCATCCTCTCGACTCTTCCTCACGGCATTATCTGATCCACACATCGCAACTAAAGGAAAAAAAAAACAAGGTTTCTATTATAAAGAGTAAATAACATTTTGTGACAACCTGTATCTTTTCATTACAAATGTATTTTCAGCAATACTTTGTCTGTTCCCATTCAGTCCCCCTGGTCTCATGCTGATGTCCCTCACTTTCTTCATTCGCATCTTTCCACCAATAAGCTGCTGGGTTGTTGGGGAATCCAATGCCTAAACAGAGGGCTCGGTGACAGGTCGGATCTGAAGCTCGGGAATGGGGTCAGATTGTGGGAGATGAGCCGGCATTCTTAGTGCTTCCATGAAAATGTTATATGGATCTCAATGACTCCATCCAGCTCAGCCGGAGCGAACTCTCGATGAACCCTGTTTGCTGTTGGCTTGATATTAGAGGCTGAGATCACTGCAGAAAGATACTTGTATCATTACCAAGATTTTTTTTTCCATCTGGAACACAGTTCTTAAACCCATTCCTGTCTCAGCTCAAAATTGCTGAATCAGTCATTCATTCCATTGTTACCTCGGGCCCTTTGTATTCCAGCGCCACATCAGCCTGATACCAGTTTATAAACTCCATATATTTACTTTGTCCAAATTTACTCCACCCTACTGGTTTATTTTATCAACAAATCCCATTTCTTGACCATCCACTGTCCAGAGTGATCTTCAAAGGCATGTTGTTCTCCAAATTCTCCATTTTACATTCTCACTCGTCACAGAAAAATGTTTCAAAGTCATCCATTGATTTATTTGCTTTCCTGGGCTGATGTAAATCTTGTTCTATAAAATCTGCGTGCAAGTTTTAAATGTTCAGCTATAATGTAATATTACCAGCTGGTGGGATAGTCAAAGAAATTACAGCTTTCATAGCATTCAGTCACAAAGTCATAGACTCATCGAGATGTACAGCATAAAAACAGACCACTCAGTCCAACTCGTCCGTGCCAACCAGATATCCTAACCTAGTTTAGTCATATTTGGCAACACTTGGCCCATATCCCTCCAAACCCTTCCTATTCATGTACCCATCCAAATGTCTTTTAAATGTTGTAATTGTACCAGCTCCATCACATCCTCTGGCAGTTCATTCCACTCACGCATTACCGTCTGTGTGAAAAAGTTGCCCCTAAGGCCCCTTTTAATTTTTTCCCGTTTCACCCTAAACCTATGCTGTCTAGTTCTGGACTCCCCCAACCCAGGGAAAAGACCTTGTCTATTTACCCTATCCATGTCCTCAATGATTTTATAAACTTCTGTCAGGTCACCCCTTAGCTGACAACACTCCAGGAAAAACATTCCCAGCCTATTCAGCCTCTCCCAGTGGCTCAAATGTGTGAGGCCTCATCCTCAACCTCAGGACACTGCAACCACACTGGATCAATGTGGATTTCACCAGTTTCTTCATTTCTCCTCTCCTCACCTTAACCCTTTTCCAAGCGTCCAACTCAGCACCATCCTCTTGAACTGTCCCCCCTGTCCATCTTCCTTCCCAACTATCTGCTCCACTCCGGCCGATCACCATCTCCCCCAGCTTCACATACCTATCACATTCCCAGCTACCTTCCCCACGGCCAACCCCTCTCCCATTTATGTCTCAGCCACTCGTCCATAAGCCTCAATCCTGATGAAGGGCTTATGCCCGAAATGTCAATTCTCCTGCTCCACGGCTGCTGCCTGACCTGCTATGCTTTTCCAGCACCACACTCTCAACAACAATATTTATTTCCCTGAGATGTTTAATA
>NW_025207059.1:10954-12444 GCF_004010195.1 Chiloscyllium plagiosum | reverse complement strand
CAGTGAGATTCTGCTGCCATTACTATACTAGTACCCCATCTTACTCAAAGCAAATTGTTTCAGTCTTAATAGTTCTTTAACCTTAGCATAATGAACAGTTAAGCTATCAGCTGGAGTATTCTAAGCACTGTGACAGGACCTAAGTATAATGGCTTTATATTTGGATATTCTTGCAGCTATTTTAGCAGAATAAAGTAGGTCAACTTATTGCTAATGCAGTAACTCTGTAACATAGTTCCATTGTAGACATTTTCTGTCTTGTAAACTGACAAACCTAGTTTGTAGATTTAAAGATTCTAGTTTTCCTTTCTCTGTGCCATTCATCTAACATGTTCAGACATAGTGATGCCAGGATGGATAGAACTTTACTCCAAGTATGGGCCCTGCTGTCTCTGATTTAAAACTGCTTGATGTTCTTGATTGCCAAAAATGTTGCACATGCACAGATGCACTCCCCAAAAGAATGTAGATTCAAGCAAAAGCAGAGCACAATCACATTTTCAAGGGGGTCCTCAAGAGTTGCATTATGTTCAGATCTAGAGATTGCGGTTAATTGGAAGACTAATATTTGTGCTTGTTGCTTTTGTTTTGTTGCATTGTTTAAAACTCAATTAACTTTCACATGTAGAATAGCAGTGTGTGCTCTTTGAATTGTGTATGGCTGAAAGAAACAAGTTATTTTGTTGAAACTTTTCATCTTGCGCTCTTCAGAAAAATTTACAAGAATACCACTAAATAGAGAAACCAAAATTTATACTGAGAAGAGAGTGTTTGATTGACATCATGGAGAATGCAGCAGTTAATAATTGACAGTTAACTGCCAGGCTTTGTTTATATTTTAAAGCAGACAGGTTGACTCTAATTGGCGAGGGCGTTGCTCTAGGAAATGAACCAGCAAATGGCTATTAGCCTTTTTTTTAGGGTTTTGCATGAGTGACCTTCTCATTTTTAAAGCAATATTAATCCCTGATGTTCTGTCCTATCAAATGACTTCTGAATTACAATAAAATTTGGTGATTGCAGCTCACTGCTTGCCCATCAGACCTTCATCTTGGATGCCAGTCACCAACGGCTAAAGGCACACTCCATGGGCAGGGACTTGATGCAGCCACCTTCAAACATATACCTGCCTCACTGCATCATTCTCTCATTCACGTCCCAAATCCACTTGCAAAATGGTTCTCCACTTCATAGAACACCCACAGTGTGGAAACAGGCCATTTGGCCCAATAAGTCCACACCAACTCTCCAAAGATTATTCCTCCCAGACCGATCCCCTTAACCTATAACCCTCCATTTCCCATGACTAATACACCACCACTACTTCCCTGAACACAATGGGGCAATTTAGCATGGCCAATTCACCTAAGCTGCACATCTTTAGACTTTGGGAGGAAACCAGCATCCAGAGGAAACCCATGCAGACACTGGGAGGATGTGCAAACTCCACATAGTCACCCGAGGTTAGAATCAAATGTGGGACCCTGGTG
>NW_025207059.1:0-9143 GCF_004010195.1 Chiloscyllium plagiosum | reverse complement strand
TTACACCAATTTGTGTGGTTACTTTGTTGTTTACCTCATTTGTGTGTTTTGTCTCATTGAGGATTTTGAATTTGTCCCCTCGATACAAAAGTTCCGTGCTTTTGCACCATTATACAAAAGACGCAGTACAATAACACCCAACGTTGTTTCATTCTACTTGTACAGATATTGACCCCTAGAAACAATTTGCTACATTCCCGCTCATATGGCTCTTTTCATTACATCGGCTTCTGTTCTTCACGGAATCTGATTCAGCAGACCTTGTCACTGAGTCATTTCTTTGTATGTGTTCAGATGATGTGAGCAGAATATCACATTCGTAACACAGAATTCAGACCATAATCAGGGAACTGTACTCTGCTCTTGAACATTTCAAGAACACCAGGAAGAAATATCTTCAAAATTTACTCACCTGTTTTTCAGAAGAAAGATAAACAGTTCCAGATTTCTGCTTTTGTTGTCACACGGACCAAGGTTGTAAATGCTGAAGCCAGTTGAGACTGTCCGCTCTCCCACATCCATTTTCTCCCCAGGAGGTGTTAAGACGATGGTATGAATCCGATTCTTCTGCAAAGAATAATCTTTTTATCCATTAATTTCTGGTGTATGGGCCCACCAGACTCCGGCTGGGCCTCCCTGTTAGCACTGACTACAGCGGTTTCCCGCAGTCTTCAGCTTTTTGTAGCATGTACCTTCGAGGATGACATCAAAAGATATTCACATTTACTGTGTGATACTCTACCAATGGAGACAGCTGTACCAATGGAAGCAGCTCAGTCCGCGGTCATGGGACAAACAGCACCATCCCGCATGGGGAAATTCTGCAGTGTGTCCTGCAGATCAGGTACAGTGAACTTTATCATTCAGATCATACCAGAGTGAGAGCACTCGAAAAGGCTAATTGGTCACTCGTATCTGTGTCAGCTTTGGAGATACAAAATATTGGTTAAAGCGGAAACACTGGATTTTGGATCAGGTTTCAAGTGTTTACGTGAGGCAGGAAGCAGAAAAAGATACACTGTGAAGAGATTGGGATCTGACTACAGGAGCAGCAAATAGGTTGTACAGCGCAGAGAAGAGCTTTGAAGTATTAAATTCTGATTGATGGGCTGATCATGCTATCACTTGGCCACGCTGCTACAGAAGATAATATGTCAGTGTCTCTCAGAATTGTGGTGTCGCAGGCAAATATCACCGTTACACTGAAGGAAATTCCTTTATCCAATGAGAGGGCAGTCTGTATGTAAATTAGCTTCAATATTGAACCCTTTCTCATAAATAATTCCACTCCATCTCAGCGTGTTGTATTGTCTCCTTTCCACTTTACCTGTCATTGTGCTTGCACTGAAATTGATTTCCTCCTTCAGCATGTCTTTAACAGTATGGGTGATATGATGCAGTTGCAATGACCCACCTTCTGACAGAATTTTCCACTTCACTTCAGCCCGCCCTAACTTCGCTATCTGATACCATTCCCGTTGTTGAGGTGTTAAGCGCTCGTCTCAGATCCAGCCTGGCCTCACCCAAAATAAACGCAAAACTCACTCATATTGTGATCACTGCAATCCAGGGGAATCTTCACTCTGACGTCATTGATTATTCCCAGGAGAAAGTTAGGACTGAAGATGCTGGCGATCAGAGTCGGGAGTGTGGTGCTGGAAAAGCACAGCAGGTCAGTCAGCATCCGAGGAGCAGGAGACTCCACGTTTCAGGCATAAGCCCTTCACCAGGAATAAGGCTTGTGAGTCGGGACTGAGAGATAAATGTTCGGGGTGTGGGGTTTGGGGGATGAAGATGGGAAAGCGATAGTTGGATGAAGGTGAGGGAGAAAATTATGGTTCAGAAGAAGCAGTGATGGAATGGGTCCAGAGGGCGGTGCCAAGTTTGAGGTTTGGGATATGGGGGAAGGGATATGAGGAAACTTTTCAAATCCACACTTCTCGCGTGAGGTGACAGAGTCCCAAGGCGAAATATACGGCGTTCCTCCTCCAGGTATTTGGTGGTTATGGTTTGGCAGTGAAGGAGGCCCAGGACCTGTAAGTCTTTTACGGAGTGGGAGGGGAAGTTGAAGTGTTCAGTCATGGGATGGTGAAGTTGGTAGGTGCAGGTGTTGCAGAGATGTTCTCTGAAATGATCTGCAAGAAGGCATCCTGTCTCCCTGGTGTAGAGGAGATTACACAGTGTGCAACGGAAGCCGTAGATGACATTGGAAGCGGTATAGGTGAACTTCTAACGGATGTGGAAGGATCCCTTGGGGCCTAGGACGGAGATGAGTGAAGTAGTGTGGGCGCTGGTTTTACCCTTCCTGCAGTGGCAGGGAAAGATGCCAGTAGTGGGGTGAGGGTTTATTGGGGGTTGTAGACCTGACGAGGGGTTAGAAGAGGGAATGGTCTTTTCAGAATGCTGATAGGGGTGTGGAGGGAAATATATATCTGATGGTGGGGTCTGTTTGGAGATGGCAGAAGTGGTGGAGTATGATGTGTTTTATGTGGAGGTTGGTGAGGTGAAAGTTGAGGACCATGGAGTTCTGTCCTTGTTGCGGGAGGGGTGGGGTTTGAGGGCGGTGGTGAGTGAAGTGGAGTAGATGCACTGGAAGGGCTTGTAGCATATGTCTGTCATTCGCTGGAGACGGGTCCGAAAAGGGGAGGGAAGTTGCCAAGAAGATCCAGGGGAATTTGAGGTCGGGGTGAAAAAAGTTGGTAACGTTGGTGAACTGTTCAACCTCCTCGTTGGAGCACGAAGTGGCGCCAATGCATTCATCAATGTAGCGGAGGAACAATAGGAGTGAGGTGCTAGTGTAACTGCGAAAGACAGATAATTCCACATATCTGATAAACAGGCAGGCACAACTAGGTCACATGCGGGTGCCCATGGCTACCCCTTTGGTTTGGAGGTAGTGGGATTATTGGACAGAAACGTTGTTGAGGATGAGGATCAGTTCAGATAGGTGGATGAGGGGTGTCGGTGAAATGTACTAGTTGGGCTGGGGTGAGATGAAGACACAGAGGGCTTGGAGACTTTCGTCATGGCAGATGGATGTGCAGAGGGACTGGATGTCCAAAGTGAAGATGATGCATTGTGGGCCAGGGAAACAAAAGTCTTGGAGGAGTTGAAATGCATAGGTAGTGTCATGAACGTAGGTGGGGATTTCCTGGACTGGAGAAACAGTAAGGTGCTGAGGTAGGAAGAGATGAGTCGGGTCGGACAGGCGCAGGATGAGACAACAGGTCTTAGGAAGGAGGTAGAATGGGAAATGCGGGGTTCATGGACAATGAGGTTGGAGGCTGTGGATGAGAGATTCCCCAAATGATATGAGATTGTGATGGTCTGGGAGATGATGCGAGGTGAAGCTGTGATCGGGGGCAGTAGGAAGAGTTGTCTGCGAGTTGGCGCCTGGCTTCTCACGCCGTCTCACAAGCCTCATTCCTAATGATCTGGGAGATGATGGGAGGTGAGGCTGTGATCGGGGGCAGTAGGAAGAGTTGTCTGCGAGTTGGCGCCTGGCTTCTCACGCCGTCTCACAAGCCTCATTCTGATGAAGGGCTTACGCCTGAAACGTCCATTCTCCTGCTCCTCGGATGCTGCCTGACCTGCTGTGCTTTTCCAGCATCACACTTTCGATTCATTCATTATTGCGGTTTCATTTCACACTACCAGGTCCGTCATTTCTGTTTGCCTCCAGAAAGCACCGTTTTCATAATGTGCTGCAACATCTGCCAATCTCAAACATAAACAAAAAATGCTGTAAAACCTCAGCAGAAGTGGCAGCATTTGTGCAGATGAGTCACAGTTAACGTTTCAGATTAACTGGGTCCGTTCCTCCACAGATGCTGCCAGACTTTCTGAACTTTTCCAGCAACCTGTTTTTGTTTGATTTTCAACATCGGCAGTTATTTTGCTTTTTTTTCTTATTCTCTACGAATATGATTTGGCTCAAGATTATGTTAAATGTTTTGAATATGACTGCGATCGAAAGGCCAGATTGCACCAACCCGCTCCTGCTACTTGGTTCACGTGACCAATGCCTTTCCACTTGGTCACCGTGCCCTACAGGTGCACGGCATATAAATTAATAACATTATGGTATTCTCTCAGATTGGTAATCAGGAGCGAGATTGTTTGAATTATTGAAACAGTAAGATAAACTGAGAAAATACCGGATATTAAATGGGGAACCATTAGGGAAAGGGAGAACAGTGAATGATATTGTTCTGGCAAAATTTAAATGTCATTGCTCAAGATTCCAAAAATGCTATCTTTCACAAACATACCACAATTTGGAATGTAACTTTTTGGACAAGCAATGGAAGCAGATTGCAAAATCTTAGTCTGAAAATCTTGCTGCAACTGCTTTAGATTAGGTTAGATTACTTACAGTGTGGAAACAGGCCCTTTGGCCCAACAAGTCCACACCGACCCGCCGAAGCGTTACCCACCCATTCCCGTACATTTACCCGTTACCTAACACTACGGGCAATTTAGCATGGCCAAGTCACCTGACCTGCACATCTTTGGACTGTGGGAGGAAACCGGAGCACCCGGAGGAAACCCACGCAGACACGGGGAGAATGTGCAAACTCCACACAGTCAGTCGCCTGAGGCGGGAACTGAACCCAGGTCTCTGGCGCTGTGAGGCAGCAGTGCTAACCACTGTGCCACCGTGCCGCCCAAAGTTTTAATGAACGCACACATGGGCTTCAGTGCTGTATTAATCTCCTAAACTGTCGAACGAAATCTTTGCCTTCGTGGATACGTAGAGAAAGTTCACTGATTCATCGCAGTAATGGCAGGACTGTCCTCTGGAAGCATATAAGTACATTTATTCAATGCTCCATGGAGTTTCGAATAAGGGGTGAAGGGAATGTCTCCATTCACTAATTAATAATTCAGTAGAACTCAATACAGGGACACATGAAGTGATGAACAAAGTGGGCAAGAACACGGAAATACGATACAAAAGCTACGACAACTACTATGTGGAAAGTGTTGATTTCAGATCCACGGTGGCATTTCGTAATGATATTTACTGTCCAGAATCATCCTGCACTGGAATGACTAGAGCCCGAATGTGATGTATTTGAACTTCAGTTAACATTAGAAATAGCTGCGACTCACTCGGGTCATGGAGATTTAGAGAAATTATATTTAAAAAGCAAAAAGTTCATCGCATAACTGTGAAATCTTTAGGTCACCCTCAGTGGGAGCATTGTGTGTAATCCTTGTCCTCATTCTCCACCAAAGACATGTGAAGAGGTTAAAAAAGGCACAGACGCTGCTTACTGAATATCAAGATATTAGGAAGCCGAGGGACGGGGTTTCCCGAGACATAAAGACATCGGCGAGCTTAGAAATGGTTTCATCGGCATGATAGAGAGAATGAAGGAGTTTATTCACGAGATGTGGAAATGCTAGACCAGAAACACTCAAGTTTAAAAGTAAACAAAAGAGATTTTCACATAATGTGAGATTTGAAGTGACTAACTCGGGGAAGTTCCCTCTTTCAAGTGAATCAACAACTTTAGTTAGACCTTCAAAACTATTAGTGAATGATTAAGAAACGATTGGATGAGAGTTTCTTCCACTCAATAAAGTTACTGAAATCCTGAATGACGTTCTGGAAATAAAACGTAGATTTCTGATTTCGTAGTGTTTTAAAAGATGCACGAACAAACGTACAAGGAGGGAATTTACCCATGAAAGAAAGAAATCGTGTGGGTCTGGATTAATTTCGAATATGGTTGTTTTCAGACAAAAAGGCATTTCATGAACACGTACAGCTGAATAAGATTGAGTATAAAAAGTTCATGGATTTGACAGGTGTAGCGTATTATTCAAGGTGAAGCATTCTCAATGCAGCCGATGTCTTAAAATAGCTGCAGACAGAAGTTGCATCCTAATGAGTAGCAATTGAATCGTCACTTGGAGACACAACACCTACTTTAAAGATGTGACCACATTCACATGATATTAGGTGTATTTCACGCTTTCTTATCTCCACCACCAAGTAGACCCTGTCTTTTTTGTATTTTTAACCCTCTGTACTTCTCTGCAGCACACCGTTTCAGCTGAAAGATGCTCTTACTAAAATTAAAAACAATATTCCGACGGTCCTATGAGATCAGTCTTTTTTTTTTTGATTATTCCAATGAACATTGCGAGTTTGCTTCTCTGCAGCACACCGTTTCAGCTGAAAGATGCTCTGACTAAAATTGAAAACAATATTCCGACGGTCCTATGAGATCAGTCTTTTTTTTGATTATTCCAATGACCATTGCGAGTTTGCACAAAATGCATAACATGGGAAACAGGTCAACATCGATTTTTCCGGAATTAAACGCAGTGCACATGGGAAACGTCATCAGTCTACTGAAAAATCACCTTTGGCTCTCTTTCCACACACGTCTCTTCACGTTTTAAATATTAGCAGTATGTTTGTTGATCAAGGTGTCATTATCCAGAAAAGGCCGTTTCTCAATCCACAAAAACTGGTAATTTTCCATAAATTTGACTTTGCTCAATATCACCTTCCATCCGTACCTCTTAACACGACAACAACTCAAAGCTGTTTCATGTGAGGCTCAAACTTAAAACTTCGGCAGAGCACAGCCCACTATACTGGCACAGAGATACCTTGCACTGGTCACCTGCAGCACTGAAGCAACACATTAATGCTTACCTCCACATGCCTGGCTGTACCATAACGGTAAGGAACCGAGTTTCTCTGATTCCATAACTGGCATTATGCGATCATCTTCACCAGTGGGTCTGACCCCTTGTAAGGAATGTGGTGAGCTACTCATTGCAAAGATGGGTAGTTTGTTGAAATGCACAATTTCAACATTTACATTCACTCACCCATGAACCTTTTATTTTGTTTTTCATCGGTAGAAATGTTAAAATTGACATCTTGAACAGACTCAATGACAGATCTCCATTGTATCTCTGGCATCGAATTCCAAAGTGTAAACCACTTCTGAACTCTTCCACGCATTCCGCTGTTTGGGAAGTGTCCCTGTTGGGGGAATGCACTTCCCTGTGTGTCAACTGCTGCTCCCAGAATGATTTCTGGCACTGCACTCATTTTCCTTCAGACACTCGCTCACTGTGTTGCTGTGATCATCTTGTCGCACGGCCCAGGAAATGATACAGATCAAGGTTTTTGCATTGTTGAATTCAATTGTCAGTTTAGCCTTATTTAGGATTTTGAAATTGTCTGTCCTGTACACAAGGGCGTGTCAAAAATATCTGAGCGGAAGAAAGGTGTTCCGAACAATGACATTGAGCACTATGTACTCTCCTCCAGTTTGGAAAACAATTCCTAACACACAACTTTACATCTCCTGCTGTCACCGGCTCTCCACTCCATTGACTTCAAATCTTCACAGAATTCAACAGATCTTGCTGCAGTCATTTCTTCATTTTTACTCTGATCACTGTGAGCAGAGTGTCACATTCGGAGTGCACTTGCCCCACAGCCCAGAGGTCAGACGATACTCTAGGAACCATATGTGCTATTTATCATTTCACCAATACCAAGGAGAAATATCTGTGTACATAATTTACAATTCACTTATTCATAAGATCAGAGGGGTAGCCGCTCACCTGACGAGGTGGCCGAGAGGTTAAGGCGATGGACTGCTAATCTATTGTGCTCTGCACGCGTGGGTTTGAATCCTCCTCTCGTCGCTATTGCCGACGATTTTCAATGTGGCTGTTTTTGGATGATCACAGCCTTCTTATTCAAATTGGAACTCCAATAGTGTGTTTATATGCATCGACGCTATTATAAAATATCAAAGAATAATTTGAGCCTGTTGCCTAAACTGCATTGAAATGTAGATTGAATTGGAATAATTAAAAGGTACGCCATTTTCTTTTCCAAGTCAAGTTGCGTGAACTTTTATTGTCTGAAAGTTATCCAGGAAAACCAAATAACGAGAGATGCGAAGTGCATGTTTATGCATGGGATTCTTAATGAGTGTTTTGTCAGATGAAATCTGTCGCAGGTTGGGTAGAAGTGATTCGCCTTGGTGAAATGAGCACAGAGAGATAGCACAAAACAATGGAGATATTTCAAAAGTGGCAGGGGCTGGATGTAGGAGTACCGATAACTGCTGTAAATTCACAGTGGAGAATTACCGATGTGGGTGCCGTGCATGGCCAAGGACAGACTTACACATTGGTCTCATCCTTTCCCCTTGCTCTAGCCATTGGTGAAGGCTGGACATAAGACACATAGAAACACAAGATTTGGGAAACAAGCTCCCTCTCGTTCTACACACACTTGATGCATCACATTGAACTATGAAAAACTGGAGAAGTCAGCAAGTTAACTGCAGGGACTGAATCTAAACTGTGGATCAATAACTGCAGATTAATGCAGCATAAACATGAAATGATTGAAACAGTCTTTATTCGCATGTCATTAACAGACGTTTCGTTCCAATATCCGTGTGGCTGAATGAAGCAGCAGTGAACCCCATTTTTGCCCATAGACTGAAGCACGCAAACACATTTCCCCAAGAGTGACACCGGCCTCCGGAGAAAACAAGCAGAAAGTAAGATTTCACCCACTTGGCTGATATTGTCCTATTTCAGACTTCAACAACAGTGTCTATTTACAGCAAAGAAAGGTAGCATTAAGCCCCTCCCGTCCCAGTGTTCCTGGCCCATTCTTTCCCCATCACTCTGTAGTTTGTACTGCCTCACCTCGTTCTTGCTGCCAAACGGGATAATTGCTCACGCCCGTTTTTTCCTGTCCTGTCGAACATTTTTCCTCAAGTTATTGGAATGAAAAACAGGAAAGGGCTATTTCAAGCACTTTTCTAGTTTACAAGACCAGTGTTATCACCACTGAGCCAGCACGTTGCCAGCGCAGAGAGAAGGTCTCATATATCAGAAACTGAAATGCAACAGATGATTGGATAGCCTCATTATTGTAAACCAACCAACAAGACCAGAATAGAGCTGAGGGGATCATGCACAGAAGGATGGCAGAATAGAATGACGGATCTCATGGTGTCCAGGGTGGTGATACCAGAAATCTTTCCTGGTAGCATAGTGATAAGAATTAAATGTTTTTACTGTCATGGCTTGTTAAAGGTTAACATTTACAGTAATCAATACGAAATGCTGCCTGATCT
>NW_025207058.1:11630-12442 GCF_004010195.1 Chiloscyllium plagiosum | reverse complement strand
CCAAATGAATGAGAATGTCAGTGGAAGGGTACTGGTGGAGATGCCAGGAGAGGAGGAAATGGAGGGCTTGGAGGCCTTTGTCATGGCCATTAGAGGCGTATAGGGAGTGCATGACGATGGTGAAAATGAGGCATTGGAGTTAGAGAAACTAAAGTCATGGAGGAGTTGGAGGGCGTGGGTGGTGTCTGGAACATAGGTGGGGAGTTCCTGGATCGAGGGGATGGGACAGTATAAAATTCCCGCAGCTCTGCCCTCGAACCCCACCCCTCCAACTGCAACAAGGACAGAACCACCCTGGTCCTCACCTTCCCCCCCACCAACGTCTGTATACATGGTATCACTATCCAGCATTTCCACCACCTACAACAGAACCCCACCAACAGAGATATATTTCCCTCCCCACCCCTATCTGCATTCCGTAAAGACTATTCCCCCTGTGACTCTCTTATCAGGTTCACACTCCCCACCAAACCACCCTCCACTCCCGGCACCTTCCCCTGTCACCGCAAGAATTGCAAAACGTGCACCCATGCACCCACACCTCCCCCCTCAACTCCGTCCAAGGCCCCAAAGGAGTCTTCCACATCCATCATAGATTTACCTGCACTTTTGCACATGTCATTTACTGTGTCCGTTGCTCCCAATGCGGTCTACTCTACACTGGGGAGACAGGACGCCTACTTGCAGAATGCTTTAAAGAACATCTCCAGGAGACACACACAAAGCAACCACACTGCCCCCAGGCTGAACACTTTAACTCCCCGTCCCACTCCATCAAGGACATGCAGGTCCTGGGCCGCCTCCATTGCCAA
>NW_025207058.1:0-10511 GCF_004010195.1 Chiloscyllium plagiosum | reverse complement strand
TTACCCCTCACCTAACACTACGGGCAATTTAGCATGGCCAATTCACCTGACCTGCACATCTTTGGACTGTGGGAGGAAACCGGAGCACCTGGAGGAAACCCACGCAGACACGGGGAGAACGTGCAAACTCCACACAGTCAGTCGCCTGAGGCAGGAATTGAACCCAGGTCTCAGGCGCTGTGAGGCAGCAGTGCTAACCACTGTGCCACCGTGCCGCCCACTAATAAGTGACCATATTATGTATAAATCCAAATTGGGATCATTGATCGTCATGGATCATTTCAGAGCTACTATCAATTCTGAGGAAGAGTCACTCGACCCGAAATATTAACTCTGATTTCTCTCCACAGATGCTACCAGACCTACTGAGCTTTTCCAGCACTTGCTGTTTTGTTGGGATCATTGATGTCAACAATTGCCTGCAGATCTGATGAATACTACAAACAGTTCAATGGGTTTGATCATGGGGGCAAGATTTTCACAAATTCATTTACGAAACATATAAGTAAATAGTTGTCTGGTAGTATAGAAGTTGAGTATTGCCGAAAAAAAGACACATTTTGCTGAAGGCTTTTACCTATCACTCATCAGGAAAATTTGTAAGAAAAACCAAAGTAGAGAAATAACAACTTACAACATAAATAAATGGATGGAAACTTTGTAAGTTTGCTAATTGTGGTGGAAACCCTGTTTGCAAACATTAAGGGAGTTCTTCACCGCAGTTCCAGCAAAATGCAGGAGCAAATCACATTTCCAACCATGGTATTCTCAATGTCTGCAAAAGTGTCAGGCATTTTTAATGACCTTCTCTGTTTGGAAATTCTATCCTTAATTATCAAGACAAGATTTCACCTGTCAAATGGCCAAACAATAATTTATTTACATCTTTGTCTAGTAACATCCTGCCTTCATCTTGGTTTCAGGCAGTTGTGAATACTCTTAGTTGACCGCAATGTAACTTAAAATGGTTATTGACATCAAAACCTAATGGACATTTTGAAATTTATTAACAGAGACAGGTTAATCCTGTTCTCAGCATGTGCATCTTTGTTCCTCAGAGACCATTCTATCTTACTGTTTAAATGTCAAGCACAAAGTAACTGTAATAAACCAGTGGGACTTCACATCAAAACAAAGATTGGATAAATAACAAAGTACTGTTACTGTGCAGTTATGACATATCCACAAAACATTTGGTTGTGTTACTTCATGCTTTTTCCTTCCTCTCTCTTGTTCCAGATGTTATTTTCCCATTTCCTCCTTTCTTCTTAAAACCATTATTCTCAAAATGGAAGACATATTTCACAGACATGTTTTTACTGGGAATACTATGATCAAGAAAACTGACTGATTTTTTAAAAGAAATGTGAGAAGAAACACAATATTTTGCTAACGTGGACAAACTTTAGTGAAGCTATTTTCAATATGAAGAAAACCAAATTTCAACTAACTATGTTTTTTTTATCTGGTACAGAGTGACCTTCACAAATAGTACAAATAATCTCAGGGCTATTTGTAGGAAGAAAAGTATGAATTCCTAACCACAGAAATACTAAAGAAATAAATTCATACTTCAACCAAATTTCAATATGGTTTAGGCCCCATAGAGAGAAAACTTTAACTTTTCCATTGAGAACATGCGTGATAACTGGCATTCACCGACCATCTCAAACAAAAGAAGTTTTTAAACATATCTCCCAGATATTCAATGACATTGCCATTACTGAATCCCCCCACAATCAACATCCTTGGGGACCAGAATTTTGACTATGACTACAAGAACAGGTCAGAGGCAAAGAATTCTGCTGTGTGTAACTCACCTCCTGACACCTCTAAGCATGACTACTATCTACAAAAGAGAAAGTGAGGACTGCAGATCCTGGAGTTCAGAGTCGAAAAGTGTGGTGTTGAAAAAACACAGCAGGTCAGGCAGCATCCAAGGAGCAGGAGAATCGATGCTTCGGGCCTAAGCCCTTCATCAGCAATTCCTCGGATGCTATCTGACCTACTGTGCATTTCCAGCGCCATAATTTTCAACTCCTATCTACAGTCAGGAATGGCAGGGAATATTTCCCAATTGCCTGGATGAGTGCATCTCCAACAACATTCCAAAAGTGTAATACTGTCCAAGACAAAATTCAATCTGCATCCCATCTACCATTTGAAACATTTATTCCCTCCACCATTGATGTAGAGTGGCAGCATTTTGTACCATATAGAAGATGCCCTACAGTTCACCAAGTTTCCTTTGACAGTGCCTTTCAAGCTGATGTCCTGCATCATCTGGAAGGGCAGCAGGTGTATGGGAATATGACCATCTGCAAGTTCCCCTCCAAACCACACATCATTCTGACTTGGAACTATTTCGCTGCTCCTTCACAGTTGCTGGGTCAAAATCCTGAAACCATCTTCTCCCTGGACTGCAGCGGTTCAAGAAGACAGATCAACATCATGTCCTCAAAAGAAATGAAAATGTCACCAAATATTGGCTCTGCCTGCATTCAACAAGGAGTTCTTTCTTTAGAAAAAGCACAGGCTGGATAAATGGCCAGTAACATTCAAAATGAACTGGGATACATTTTCAATAATACCTAGCCATAATATCCAGAATAGCATGTGATACTCTACAGGCTATCCCTCAGTTACCATGGGAGAGTTAACAGGTTGATGGAAGAGCTGCAACAAGCAATGAAACTGATGAGTGACAACAAAACACACAGTCCCCATAATATTCCAGCTGATGGTTTTTAAGTTGTTGGACTATTGCTCAAATCAATACTCCATGCACTCATTCTACAGTTTTGGAAGGAGAAGGAACCTTCCCCCAAGAACAGGAATGCATCTACTATTTTTAAAACATGAGATAAATCATGCTATGGGAACTATCAAAGAATTCCCTGTAGGAAGCTCAGGTCTGCACTCAGATAGTAAACATTAACAGGTTTTACTGACCATTATTATGTCCAAAGAACAGTAAGAGAGGACAGCATGCTTACTCAGAATCAAAATCAGTGTCGGGCATCTTTTCAACAAGAAAGAACTTTATTGGCAATGGAAAAAATAGCTAGCATGAGTACTTCTTCAGAGATTAGATGTGCTGTATAACAACTAATAACTAGGCTTTTAGTTCAGCAGTCTCTTTTAGGTAACTAGCTTTCTCCAATTATTGTATAACTTTATTGTGGTCAGGCTCCCATTAATATTCAACTTTTTAAACGTTTCTAAAGTGTTGCTCAGCTGAAGGAGTTGTCAATTTGCCTGCTTTACTCAAAAACCTTGAGTGATTCATGGCTTGTTGTTGGCACTCTACTGTCGGCATGATTTGCTTTGTTTTTATAGATTAAGAATGTCACAATGTCTCACAATGTTCATTATCGACTTGATCCAGTTGGGAGTTAAGAAATTGCCTTTCCATGGATTTTTGCGAGCTGATTTTGATTGCTGCTACATTGGTGTGCTCAGTGGAATAAGCAGGTAAGCATACCTCTCCAATGCCTTCTTCATCTAAAGGTCATGGCTTCTCAGAGGAAACAACAGAGATGTCAGGATCATTGGCAATATAGGCAAAGAGTGTAGCATGACCCTGAACCTCTTCATTAAACAGATTGTCTGTACTCATCACAGGATCATTCTCTTCAACTCTTTCCTGAGAAAGCAAATCAAGATCTAGAACTATATAATTTGGCTGGTCACCATTAACCTTGTTGCATCCTGTTTCTGCCAGACTTTCTTCAAAAAGAACTGCAATATATTCCAATTGTTCTTGGGATGGTGCTTATCCAAAGAAGACTGGTCCAGAGGAAAACAAATCTCTGCTGCAGCTGATGAAGAAAGAAAATTCAATGTTACACAAGCATCTGTGCTTAATAAAGAAAAATGCAGTTTGGAAATTATATACGTGGTTTCAATGATCTCTGTCCCATTGCAAAAAAATATTGATTGCATCTAAGCTTGCACTCTAATTTGGTGTCCTCCTTCACCTTGGAGCTCCATTGACGATAGTTGGGAAAAGATAGGGTTCAACACTTTAATCTGAAAAAAATAAACATGCTTGCCCCTGGACCTAATTTAAAATTAGTCTTCTTGTCATTTCCATGATATGTGCCTGTCAGAATATATCATGTGGATTTCCAGCATCCCCCAAGAAGAATGTATTCAGTTCATCTACCTTCTTCAACAGTTGCAAACTGGAGTGAGCTGTTTTTAAAAATCAGTGCTGCAGATAGAAATTTCCTATTGCTGGTGCTTTCTGTCACAACACAGACAAGAAACAATGATGGAGCTACAGCCTCTTCCCATTGTGGCTGTGAACTTTACTACAGATCGAGTTCCTTTCCATTACGACTAGATATTGGTGACAGATTACTTTATCTAATTTCCTTTGATCAGACAAGTCAAAGATACTACCAATATCACAGTCATTGACACATTAATTGATATCTTGAATATGTTTGGCATCTCACAGCAGATCATGTTGGTCAACATCCCCAGTATGTAGAAATGTCATTTGAAAATATGTGCACTACTTGAAGAATCCAGTAAATGTGCTCCTCTCTACATTGTTCAAAGTCCAGATGTCTGGCAGAGTGTACTGCTTGCAGAGTTATGACAGTAATCACAAAGTGTAAAATAACTCGTCAAGACTTCAAGACCGCCATGTCAGTCAGCTGCCCAGGAACCCAGCACAGATCTCTAAGACGCAATTTAAATGCACACAGATAAGCTGTGATGTACTTTATCATTTTGTTAACTGTTGAACATGAATGTTAAAACTGGGTTCTTACTGAAGAAGTATCAAAAAATTGATTTATAAAGGCACCAAATATAATATAACCTAGATATTCTGAGCTCTGTCACTTAATAGACTGATTGATTGACTGACCTTCCTGATGAACTATGGAGCACACCAAGTTAGCAGTAACCATTCAAGATAAAGTTGATACTATTGTCCAAGAATATCACACTGGTGTCATTACTTAACTCTCTTAAAGGATCATACTTATCTGATCAGAGAAATATATAATATCACAACAAACTGGATATTCAGTGAGTAGAATTCTTTAGAGCTGAGGGGTCTGGCTGGTTCTGCAGTGCACTAGCCAAATCTTGGGCAGTTCAACCAATATCATGTGTATTGCCTTCTTCTGCTTGTATGCTGTCTCTGTATCTCTATTGCTGTCTCCTCATCAGGAGGATCATAGAATCATAGGATCCCTACAGTGCGGAAAGAGGCTATTCAGCCCATCAGGTCTGCACCAATCCTCCAAAGAGTATCCCACTCTATCCCGGTAACCCTGCCAATGGCCAATCTAATCATCATTGAACTGTGGGAGGAAACCAGAGCACCCAGCAGAAACCCACACAGACACTGCCTTGCTACTCTGCCAATGTCTGTGTAACTGGTTCCCTTCTCCAGAATCGAATGAGGAAAAGTCTTTTACTCTGATGGCTCAACTGAGGAATGCAGTATTACGACCTTAATCAGCTCACAGGCTGAATGCTAGTCACAGAATGGTTACTGAACTATATGTGAAACCTAACTAATGAAATCTTTCTGGAGCTCCCCACAAGTCGCATGCAACATTATACCAAATATGTCAACTGAAGACTTGGAATAATTTGTAGCACAATAAAAGGAGAAAAAATTCACTTGGGGTGGGGAAATGGTGGTGAATCTCAATTGAGGACCGCTTGTTCATCTAGTATAACTTTATGAAAATAACCTTCATAAATAGATCTCTTCTCCCAAAATGAGAATAACATTTACTCAGTTAGGAAGGAGGACCATGGGGAGCCAGCTGATTTGGGATGACAGCCAGTGTAAGTGGAAATGCTGGGTATTGCCGTGGCATGTATTGGAAAAGAGACAATCCCAGCCAAGCCGGAAGGGAAGGAGTGAGACTAGCAGTGGAATAAATAAGATTATTGTCAGAGTGTCTCAGTTGATAGCAGCACTGCTTCTGAGTCAGAAGGATGTGGATTCATGCCACACCTCCAGACTTGAACACAAACTGTAACCCTGGCTGATAGCTCAGTGTCATATGAAGTGACTGCTGTTGGTGGAATTGGCTCTACTCGAAACAGAGGCAGGAATTCTCTCAGTGTTTCACCTAAAGTTCCTTTCACAGCAACCACTGCACCCAACAATAAAAAAAGATGGAATAGTCCTCACATTTGTTGTTTTTGGGTCTTTCAATGTGTGAATTAACAGCTGTGTTTATTTATGTAACTCCAATGACTGCATCTTTCATTCAGTGGATATGAAGTGCTCTGAAGTTTACTGAGGGAATGCAATAAAGCATTTCAAACATACATTTGTTTCTCATTACTCCAGCCTGAAATTTGTCAATGAAAATTAGCAGCTCTGTTTCCAATTGTTATATTTTTCCACTGATTGGTTACAATCCCCATTCTCTCATGGGATACTGACAGGCATTTTTAAGTGAAAGACCAAGAATGAAGGATTAGTCCTGCAGCTCTTGTTGCTCACTAAAATTTGCAAAAGGATTTAACATGTTTCAACAAACATCCCGCTACTAATTGCAAACACATTTAAAATAGAGCGTAATAGACAATGAACTTTTTCTCCTAGATTGTTACTAAATTGAGCAGAATGTTAACCATGTCCAGATTAAATTGAGATATTATTTTCTAAAATTACACTTTTAATTTCTGTCCATTAGAAACATTGATGAGTTCACCTGATTTGGCACAGTAAAGAAAAAACACATTAGTCTGAAGGTCTTAGTGCTTACTTTAACTTTATTGAGTCAGCATGATGAATTAATTCAAATATAATAAAGCCTGATGACTTTACCACTCGTGTCACATCCTGCTGTGCTTTCCTACTCTTGTTTGACTGCTTAACACTTGGCACGGTTTAGAATGGGTTGAGTGACAAATAACCTGAATTGAAGAACTGTTACAAGCCAGAGCTCTTCATATATTCTGACCCAAATAACATTTATAAATACTGACGTTCCTCATTAAATGACTATCAAGAATAATTTATTTTAATATTTTCATGGAATCCGAGCATTGATGACAAGTCATCCTTTGCCCATCTCTTATTGCCCTTGAGGAGATGGTGGTGAGCCACCTCATTGAACAGCTTTAATAAAACGGATGCAAACATACATCTCAGGAAGGAGGTTCTAGATTTTTAGAACAGAGGGGGAGCAGTGATATAGTTCTTAGTCAGGGTGACCTGCTTCCTTACTTTCTGGATCACATTTGTCCACCAGTCTGTGTCTGTAACCCAACAAGCCTTGTCCATGATAAACAGAACACAGGCGATGGGATTTTTGAATAATGCTGTAAAGTGCTTGACCACTCACAAGCTGGTTCTCATCTGTATTTGCTTCTGATAGACTCTTCAATAAGCCTATCAGCAGGAAATGTGGGGTGGCAGAGCTGTCTCACTATTTCCAGAGTGGAGCAGAAGGAGGCCTTTGTGAGTGTGAAGACACACAGATCTGAGGCAGTGAGAGTGGAGAGTGAGGGCTGTATGGATTTGGAGAACCGTTAGAGAGGCAGGAAGACTGACCCATATGTGAGTGTGGAGAAACATTGTGGAGTTAGGAAGAGAGAACCTTCTGCAAATGTAGAAAACCACAGAACCCCCCGCCACAGAAAAGCAAGACAGTTCATCCTGCATCATACTTGGTCAGTGAGTCAGGAGTAGAGTCCACTATCGGTGCAGGGACTTGGGCACAGACAGCCAGCCACTTGAGGCAGTCATGGTCAGGATGCTCTCCTCTGCATATAGCAAAAACCAAATTTTGCACCTCCCACTACCCATCTTAGCCCTTTCTGCACTATTTTGGCCATTGTTTCCCCTATGGTAAAAGAAGAAGAGAGATTGAGTGAGATGAAAGTGGGTAACACAGCTGTGAGTACTATTAACAAATGGGGAAAGGTAGGAAAGGTGATGAGAAATCCCAAGGGAGTAGAAAATGCAAATGCCCTGCATGATTAATGATGTGGGGCTTTAGGAAGGGTCAGAGCATTTGCAGGAAGATGCTGCATGCAATACTGAGAGTATAGAGCATGAGCGTCAGTTGAAGAGGCATGCAGTAGCAGAGAAAGAGTGTGAGCAACAAAGAGAAGATGATGGCATTTACCTTGGCAGAGTCGAGAGGGTCAGTGACCTTCCTGTGGTATTGCTATATGTTCCCCTGAATGAATGAGTCAGGACTGACCTCGGTGGCAAACTCAGAATAGGTTGGTAGGATCTGGTGTTGTGGTCTCCTTTGATGATCCTGAAGGAAGATGATGGCCCACCATTGCACTACCCTATCCAGGACCTGTTCATAAAATGGCACATAAATGTCCCCTCAAGGCCAAGTGTCATAAACCATGTAGGGCAACTTGGGATTAATATTGCTTGACCGGGTGCACAATAACCTTTTAAAGATGGCATTGGCACAGTAATCTCCAGTTATCCTGACAATGGTGAATGCTACCAGTGACAGCAAGTTGAAGAATCAGGCTAGCGTTGGAAGAGAGAGGCCACCATTGGAGCATGGTAGTTAGTTAATATGGTGACGATTGTGCTAAAAAAACTCATTGGGCCTCACAGAGAAATAAAACTTGGGGAAAATGCCATTTCCAGGAGAGTCATGGGAAGATTTAGGTGTGTCTTTACATTTGAGAAAGAATGGATTCTGTCTCTGTGTGAGAGAGAGTAAATAAGTGATTCTGTGTGTGTATGTTATTAAGAAAATGAGTGATCTTTTGTGTCAGTGAATATATAAGGGAGTGGGTGTGTGGGTGAGAATGAGAGTGAGAGTGAGGGAGAGATTATCAGAGAGAGAGAGTGTCAAGGAAAGAGAAAGGGAGAGAGTGATTCTCTGCATGACAGAATGAATGATTTTCTGTAAGTATGTACCGTATATACTCATGTATAGGTTGACCCCTTATTTTTGGCCACAAAATCTGGTATTTTCATATACTTCATGTATAAGTCAACCCAAGTTTTTCAGAGGTCTCGCCAAGTTTAAGTGCATTTATGTCATCATTGGACGGGCATATGGACGTACATGGGATAGTGTAGGTGGGATGGGCTTCAGATTAGTATGACAGGGCGGCGCAACATCGAGGGTCGAAGGGCCTGTACTGCGCTGTAATGTTCTATATTCTATTTCTATGTTCTTCCTGATCATATATGCAACCTTAAAGGGCATGTTTTGCACTAGTTTGTTTCAAATGCAATATCTGCGTCATCACATATTATGTGCACCAGTATATATTTGCGCAATGTGATTTTCAAATTGTTAAATTGTATGTTGATAATTATATATACTCTATATATACTGTATATATTTATGTAATATTTACATACATATATTTGTCCTGTGCATGCAAATATCTACAGTAACTTATGGCAGCCCTCGACCTTGTCTTTCCGCTGTTGCCTCAGTTTCTTAGAAGTAGGTGTTGAGTATAATTATGCTCTGAACTTATTGTAAAACTCCCCAAACTTTTTTATGATAAAATGGCATCACGAAGAAACAAGTAAACAGCACACTTTAAACCAAAACTTATTGAAGTTGCAAAGAAGAACAACAACAGCGAAGCTGTGGGGGAGTTCTGTGTTTCTGTAAAACTTGTTTGAGATTGGAGGAAAAAAACCTCACAGTTAAAGGCTATACCAAAACAGAAATAAACCAACCGAGGAAAGCTGAACAAGTGGCCACAACGAGAAGAAAAGATTGCTGTCTGGGTAATTCAGTGTCATCAGAATAGAAGCACAGTGACTTGACAATGTATAAGAATATATGCCAAAAACGAAGCAAAAAAAAGATGGATTCAGTGATTGCAAAGCCATTGCTGGATGGTGCAGCAGTTGTATGAAAAGGTATGATTTAGTGTTTAGACAGAAAACCAAGATTGCCCAACGTCAACCAGCAGAACCTAATGACAAGTTAATTGAGTTCCATCACTTTGTAATCAGAAATCAAAAGAAAAACGGGTACACTCTTGCATCAGCAACATGGATGAAAACCCAATGAACTTTGATATGTCAGGGAACAGAACTGTGGACAAGATTGGAGCAAAAACAATTTTGGTTAAGACTACTAGGCATGAAAGGAATAGATTCACTGTGGTACTCAGACAGCAGATGAAGCCTATGGGGATTTTTAAACAAAAAACCCTGCCCAATTTCCGAAAGGCATTGTTATCCTCATCCATGAAAAGGGGTGGATGGATGAAGGTGGCTGCAAGACTGGGATTAGGAAGGTCTGGAATATGGGACCAGGTGGACTCAGAAAACAAAAAAAAGTTTGGGATATGTTGAGATCACACAGAGTGAAAAGTGTTATCAGTGAACTTCAAACTAACAATACTGACACTGCAATGATTCCTAGAGGCATTACAAGCAATAGAACTTTCAACGACTTAGCACGGAAGAAATGGGACACTTCGACGCAAGCAGGGGCGAAACGCTTCACCAAGCGTGGCAACATGCGTGCTCCATTACTTGCAACTGTATGTGTGTGTATGTGGGT
>NW_025207057.1:7319-12442 GCF_004010195.1 Chiloscyllium plagiosum | reverse complement strand
AAATGTTACAGAGTGTAATTGAATACAATTCTGATGCTGCTGTGATTGTACCGCACCACATGAATCCCCACTTTGAGCTCCAGTATGTTCAATTCAATTCTACTGACTGTCCCCCAGTTCACACCAAGACCCATTCACCCATCAGCTCTGTACTCAGTGTCTTAACCTGGTTTCTGATGTGGTAACACTTCAATTTTCCTATTCTCATTGTGCTGAGGGTCTATCCCTGGTGGCACGCGTCCAATTTGTTACTTTATTCAAATCCCTGAACATATGCATCTGAATCTTTTCCATTCCCCCAATGCCATCTTCTCTGTTTGATGTGAATGTGTTTCCTTCTGTTTCTCTCTCTGACCATAATAAAGAGCTCTGCAGTGTCAGTGATGCCAGCATTATGCAATTTTAGATCAATGAATTTGGGCACCTTGCATTATCGGTCAATTCCCAGTGCATGGCGTTCCGTGTTTGACAGGGCGTTACAGCAGCTTTAACACACGTCTATAGAACTTGTTTAAAGACAGAAATTGCTGACGAAACTCGGCAGTTCTGGCAGTATTTGTGGAGTGAAAGCAGAGTTAATTTTTCAGGGCCAGTTACCCTTCTACATAGCTCCCATTCTCTCCAGCAATTTTTGCATTTTCATTTCCAGTATCCATAGTTATTTGTATAATTGATAACTTGTTCTGAGCCTATTCATTTCTAGAGAAAGTTAACAGTCTGGCATCATCTGCAGAGACAGAGAAACAGAGTTAGCGTTTCAAGTCCAGTATGACACTTCTTCAGAACTGAAAAGGATTGGAAAATGAGCTTTATAATCCTTGACAGATGTGGGGAGTGGGTTGAAGGGTAAAAGAGTGTGCGGCAAATGATAAACATGCTTTTAGTAGTGGTGAACGAGAAGATCATGTGAAATAGCTTTAAATTAAGCTGTGAATGGGGAAAAGGCGTTCTCTCTATTGAGTGCAAGATAAAGAAGATACAACCACACAAGGTCATAGGGAGACAGGAGGGAGAATGTACGGAAACTAGAGAACAGTTATAATGGGGTCAGTCTGTGAAGTTGTGAAATTGTACATCAACTCCTACAGGATGTAACTACGAAAGTGTAAAGTGAGTTGTTAATCGAGCTTGGGTTGTGCTTCCTTGGAACATTGCAGCAGCTCAGGGCCGAAATGTTAGTATGAGAGCAAGGGAGGTTATCGAAATGGGAAGCAATGAGAGGGTCAAGATTATTTCCACAGACAGAGTGGGAGTGTTCCTTAAAGCAATCTCTGTTTGGTCTCGCCAATATAGAGAGACTGCATTGTGAGCAGCAATGATAGGAGACCAGATTGAAAGTTTACAAGTGAAATGCTGTTTCACCTGGAAGGTATGTTTGGTTCCTTGGACAGTGAGGAGGGAAGAGGCGAATGAGCAAGTGTTGCAGCTTCTGCAATTGCATGGGAAGGTGCCATGGGGGAGTGGGGAAGTGTTCGGAGTGATGGAGGGGACAGAGAGGGAACGGTCCCTGTGAAATACTGAAAGTGGGCGGGAGGGGAAGATGTGTTTGATAGTGCTGTCCTGTTGGAAATGGTGGAAATGGTGTAAGATGATTATGTGAATGTGGATTCTAGTGCAGGAGGGAGTGTGGACAGGAGGAATCTATCATTGTTCTGGCATGGGGGGGACGGATTGAGGGCAACACCGTGGGGGTGGAACAGTGACAGCTGAAGGCCCTGTCCACCAGAGTTAGGGGATTTCTGGTTTGAAGAAAAAGGTGGCCACATTAGACGCAGCTTACAGGAATGTGGCATTATCAAACAAAAATAGCAGAGATGGAGAAACTGGGAGAATGGAGTCAGCCTCCGCTGATCATGGGCTCAGCCAGATGCAGAAATCTCCCCTGAATGATTTAAAAGAACCAGGCATCTAAACGGAGGATTTCTGCCTCACATCCCGTCTGAAGCGGAATGTGAAAATAGACCCAGAGGAAGGTCAGTGAGTATACGCAAGCAGACATTCAAGCAGATATCCCAAACCGCTCAGTAATTGTTCAAGATGAAGAACTCGATAAGAAGGTGAACCACCCATGGTTGACAAAAGGTCTCAAGGATACTATTGATGAGCAATAGTGGAGGGCCAGATTCATAATGTTTATTTCAGGGACCATAATTGATGTTAGGCTTGAATTTCAGCTGTGCTTCCTGATTTACCCCCAAGAAAACCCTACCATTGCTGTTCCATCCTCTTCCCTGCTCGTCTCCCCTTCCTCATTCCAGGTTCTTCCTCTCAAATTACAGAGTACATTCTCTAACATTATGGTCCCTAACCACTTCATCTGAAACTCTTTGATCAAGCCTACCTACTCTGCAGTAGCAGAGAAGGGCTCCTGAAGAAGGGCTAATGCCCGAAACGTCGATTCTCCTGTTCCCTAGATGCTGCCTGACCTGCTGCGCTTTTCCAGCAACACATTTCCATACTCTGCAGTAGCATCAAGCTGCGTTTTATGCTGCCACTTTGCCTCTGGTCTCAGTGTGGCTCGGCCTCTCCATTCATGATGTTTTTCCCCTCCCATTCACATCTCACACCGGAAAGTTTCCTTCTTGGAGTAAACCTTATTGAAAACACCTCTCCCCCTTTGCACTGAATTCACAATGTGATCCAAATTTCAAAAAGTATACTCAGCCTTCATCTCACTCTGCTAAAGGCAACTGCACGCTTCCCGTGTGGTACAAGAATTCCCCTTCTTGCATGGTTGAGTCCAGTGATGCGCTTTTACTGTCGAGATCATCACCCCATTTGGACAAAGCTTTTCAGGTGTTTGACCTCTTATTGGTACTCGTAAGAGTTCATGCTGCCTTACGATTGTAACATGGAGAAAAACAAATCACAGTATGAAGCTTGGGCTGAGCGTTATTTACCTGTCATTTGAATAATGTTTCAAATTTGCAGTGCTTATCTTTAAATGCTTGTTTGTAAAGTTAGTGTCAGATAGCGTGACGGTGGTTGAGGGATGATATTGTATAAGTTTATAAAATCATGAGAGGTATGAATACAGTGACCAGCCAAGGCCTTTTCCACGGGATGGGGGAGTTCACCCATAGAAGGCGTAGGTTAAGGTGAAAGAGGGAAGATTTGTAATGGACGAAGGGTCAATGTTTTCACACAGAGGGTGATGGGTGTATATGGAATGAGCTGTCAGAGGAAGAGTGGGAGATGCCAGTACAGCGACAACATTTAAAACTCATTAGGGCAAATATATGAATGGGAAAAGTTTAGAGGCATTTGGACAAAATGCAATCAGATGGGATTAGTTTAGTTTGGAAAATCTGGTCAGCATGGACAACAAGCTGGACCAAAGGGTTTGTTTGTGCGCTATGACTGTATGAGTCCAGAAGGCGAGGAAAAGGGGAGAAAAGACATGATGTAGTAAATTGGCGAGAAATACAAAAACATGCAGCACAAGCTTTTTCGAGCATATAAAAAAGTTCAAGATGAGTATGTGACTTTAGGTGAAATTAAGTCAGGATAATTGGAGGGTGTAACTGAAGAATTGGCTACAGGGAGGAGACAGATAATTTACACCATAGTTTACATCTTTCATCACAGGGGAAGGCACAGTAAGTATTTCAGTGATGTTAACAAAATGGTAATAGGAGGGAAGTTCTTGAACCGTCTCTAACAAAAGGAACAAGGATTTTTCTATCAGATAAGACTAAGAGTAGACAGGCCAGTAGTAATTCGTAGATGCTTTTAAAAGAAATGGTCACAGTCTTGGGGTCATGACGCCCTCTCTATCAGCTATTAGTTCTACTGTTTGTTAATGTAAGCAGTAAGTGCGGTAGCTTGAATGGATTGTCATCAGGTTTAGATACACACGGTCCTGACCGTGGCAGGTTCACCACACTCATCACTGAAACAGAGATCGGCTTCATGGTAATGGTAGACGGAGAGATTATATATTGTGGTTGAATATAATTCTACTGCTGCTGCTTCTACAGCTATTATGATATGCAGCATCACATGAATGCCCAGTTTGAGCTGCAATATCTGCAATACAATTCTGCTGCCTTTCCTCAATTCGCATGGGGACCCGGTCACCCTTCTCCCCTGTAGACAGTGCCAAATCCCACTTTCTGATGTGGGAACGCTTCCATTTTTATAAAAATTCTCATCCTGTTAGGATATCTTCATGATACCATGCCTCCAATTTGCCGTATTCCTCAACAGCATTTAACGTTTTCATCTGAATATTTTCCCCTCCAGTAATGCCATCTTCCGTTTAAAGCGAATGTGTTTCCCTCTGTTTGTCTCCATGACCATGATTCAGAGCTCCGTAGTGTCGGTGATAACAGTCTTATGTAGTTTCAGGACAAATGAATTTGTATACCTTGCATTATCATTCACTTCCCGGTGTATGGCGCTCCATGTTGGACAGGGCGTGTGAGCAGCTTTGACACACATGTTTGAAACTTATTCAAAAACAGAAATTGCTGAAGACACTGACAGGTCTGACAGCATCTGTGCAGTGAAAGAGTTAATCTTTCGGATTCTGTGACTGTTCCTCAAAGCACCCAGTAAGTCCAACAATTTTTGTTTTTGTTTCAGATTTCCTGTATCCAATTATCTTTGCTATATTGAAAATATATTCTGCAACTTTTCATTTTTGAAGGAACTCAGTTGGTCTGACAACATCTGCAGAGACAGAGAAACAATGTTAATGTTTCAAGTACAGTCTAAATCTTCTTTGGAGTGTAAAGGATTGGAAAGTGAGCGCTTTACTATCTTGGAAGAGGTGGGAAAGAGTGTTTGGAAGCCCAGTGTGAAATGCAAATGGGCTTTAATTTGTGGTGCAAGAGACACAGATATATAATGGGTGTAAATTAATGTGTAAATATTAGAAATTGATTTTCTCTGTTGAATGCAACATAAATAAGACACGAACTTAGGGAGCCCAGGAGGGAGCGTGTACGGAAAATGGAGAACAGCCATAATGGGGTCAGGCTGTGAAGTTATGGAATTGAACATTAACTCCTACAGACTGTAACGTATCAATGTGTAAAGTGAGGTGTTACTCGAGCTTGGGTTGTGCTTCATTGGAACATTGCAGCAGCCTGCATTTTCTTAGAATCCCTACAGTGTGG
>NW_025207057.1:2451-4348 GCF_004010195.1 Chiloscyllium plagiosum | reverse complement strand
CCACGCATAAGTTCCTACGCTATCCCTGATTGGCCCTACATTCTCCCTGATTATTCCCTTATTCCTCACGTATGAGTAAAATGCCTTTGGGTTCTACCAAATCCTTCCTGCCAAGTCGTTTTCGTGCCCCCTCCAGTCTCTCCTCAGTCCATTTCTGAGCTCCTTTCTAGCAATCCCTGTAATCCTCTAAAGTTGTGCTAGATTCTTGCTTCCTCCATCTTACGTAAGCTGCCTGCGTCCTTTTGACGAAACATTCCTCTGTGCTCATCATCCAAGGTTCCTTAATCTTGCCCCTTCTTACCTGTCTCAGAAAAACAAATATGTGTATTAATTGCAACAACTGCTCCTTAAACAGTCTCCACATGTCTGCTGTGCCCTTTCTGTGGAACAATTGCTCCCAGTCTGTACTTCCCAACTCCTGTCTGATAGCATCATAATTTCCTTTTCCACAATTAAATATCTTCCCTCGGAAACTGTTCCTTTCACTCTCCCAGACTATGCTACATGTGAGGCAGTTGTGATTACTTTCGCCAAAGTGCTCTCTCACCGTGAGTTCTGACACCTGTCCTAGCTCGTTGCCAGGCACCAAATCCAAAATGGCCTCTCCCCTCTTCGGTCTGTCTACATATTGAGCAAGGAAACCCTCTTGAACACAGCTGACAAAACCAGCTTCATCCACACCATCTGCACTTCGGAGGTTCGAGTCGATATTGGGAAAGTTGAAATCACCCATAATAATAACCCTGCTAATTTTGCATTTTTCCAGAATCTGCCCGCATATGAGATCTTCAATCTCTCTCCTGTTATTAGGTGGTCTGCAGGAAACCCGCAAATGCGGTGACTGTTCCCTTGCTGTTCCTACCTTCCACCCATACCGACTCAGTAGTCAAACCTTTCTCAACAACCTTCATTTCTGTAGCTGTGACGAACTCACTGATTAGCAATGCTACACCCCTCCTCATTTTCCACCCACACTGTTCTTTTTTAGATTAAATTAGATTATTTACAGTATGGAAACAGGCCCTTTCGCCCAATATTTCACACCAACCTTCCATAGAGCAACCCACCCAGAACCATTCCCCTACATTTCATCTAACACTACGGGCAATTTAGCATGGCCAATTCACCTCATCTGCGCATTTTTGGATTATGGAAGAAGACCAGAGCACCCGGAGGAAACCCACGTGGAAAATTTGCAAATTCCAGACAGACAGTTCCCTGAGATAGGAATTGAACCCGGATTGCTGGCGCTGTGAGGCAGCAGTGCCAATCACTGTGCCAACGTGCCGCCCCGAAACGTTTTTAAAAGTTCTAAACCCTGGAACATCAAGCGACCATCCCTGTCCCTGTGAAACCTACGTCTCCGTTATAGCCACGACATCGTAGCCCCAAGTACTGATCCATGCTTTAAGTTCGTCACTCTTATTTCGAACATTCCTTGCATTAAATCTGACACACTTTAACTGATCCCTTTGTTTCATCACGCGAGAAACCTTCCTGATAGATTCAATACATCCTGTCACTGTCCCGTCTGCAACTAACCCCCTCTCAGATATGTGGTCTTATGTGCGGGCAGCTCCAAACTTAGAAAGCTCAACATTGTGCCCATTGGCCATTTAAAGATGGCAGCACTGCCAGGGTTCATGGAATATCCAGGGACATCCAGGGCGATTGTAAGTACCTCCAGTTATGATGGGTGGGAGAATCGGGATGCTATTGAATAAAGTGGGTCGGGTAGTCAATGAGGTGAGTTCGATAAAATAGCACGAGGAAAATAGCTTGGACTCGTGCAGACAATCCCTCTGTCACATTCAATGAAAATGGCACTGAGACATATTAATATTAGATTTAGCGCAATGAGTCGAAGACTCTGGTGACCCTGCTCCCAGTTACAAAG
>NW_025207057.1:0-830 GCF_004010195.1 Chiloscyllium plagiosum | reverse complement strand
ATCGTGGAAGGGCTTAACTGGATCTGTTTGTTCAGCAACTGTGATTCATCTCAGTCTTCCTGGATCACTGGAGGGGTTTCCTCTTCCATAATTAGGTGATTCTTTCAATTTGTTATGCGATGTATCTGGACAGCGTCATCCTCAACACGATTAAGATCAGCAGCTACAGAGCGAGGGTTGGATCATAATCTGAAAGCATTAGAATGTTCCAACAATGGATCTAAATCTGAGAACATTAGACTGGAACGTTCCAACAATGCATCAGAATCTGAGAACATTAGACTGGAACGTTCCAACAATGGATCAGAGAACTTTTTTACTGGAATATTCCAACAATGGGCAGGAGTTTATCCTGGGGTCTTTACTATCTTTATTGGGAGTGGGCATGGTTAGAGTTGCGGATATAAGCCATACTGATGATTATTCAAGCTGTGTACTATCCCATCCTCGCTATTGTTGGTGTTCCTGGTAGGCCTATCTCTGTCAATTCTATAACCTATGATGAAGATTATTGCTATCAACTTAATTATATTTTACAAATATATGAACTTTCAGTCACCAACTCCACTTCCTTTTCATGCATTTCCAAACTGTTTACTCACAAACATCTGAGAAGTAACATGCCCGTTCGGAACTTTGATTGTCCTTTTTATTCTGAACTGTTTTATGTCTCCATATTCTCTCTGTCATCAAATTTGGCGACACCAACATCCATAATATTCCCAGTCTCCAGCTCTGCCTCCGTGCTGGTGCTGAATTAGCCATCATCTACCCCTTTGTCAATGACAGATTTTACAGCTCCAGTTCTCTTCTGACGTATCTTCCAGTTT
>NW_025207056.1:10054-12442 GCF_004010195.1 Chiloscyllium plagiosum | reverse complement strand
GCATGCGCTACTGCTTTCCGTTCTGCCGCTTCCAAGTCACCAAATAAGAAATAAACAAACCCCTTGCATAGGCCTTGGCAGTCTTCCAGAACACCGACGGATTATTGGACGGACCCAAGTTAATGTCCCAATAAAAACTTAAATTCCCGCGAAAAGTGCTCAATGAATTTGCTATCTTTCAGGAGGCAAGGATCCATGTGCCAGTGCTGTGAGCCTGTCCCATCGCCATCGGCCTTAACATCCACGTACACTGCTGCATGATCAGAATTTTGCAGGGCAGCATAGAATTTAAAAAGGCCAATGGGGCAAAAAATATGTCAATTCTGGTATAGCACTTACGTGGGTTGGAAAAATGGTGAAATCCCGACCTTCAGGGTGAAGACATCTCAAATGTCCACCAACACAGCTCCCTGTTCAAGTCCACCAGCTGCCTTGATGGCGGAGAAATACCCGTGAGATCCCTTGACGTCCTGTCCATTTCAGGGTCCATAAGTCGGTTAAAGTCTCCCCTTTAATTGTACGATGTTCCCCAAGGGTGATCAACCTGGAGAGCACAACCATTAGAAATTTGAGGGTGGGTGCTGGGGGCAATATTATACAATGTCCCATATTCTTCTCCATGTATCAAAGCTTTGAGGATCAGAAACCACTCACGATCGTCCTTAATTTGGTCAAACAACTGAAGTGGACAGGTTTGTATGAATGAGTGAAGCTACTCCTCTACTTTTGGAATTAAAGGATGAAATAAACACCGGGCCGAATCTTCCCTGCTGTAACTTTAAGCGTTCCTTAACAGTTAGATGTGTTTCTTGTAGCAAGGCTACATCGACACCTTCCTTTCTGAGGCTTGAAAGTATGTTTTTATCTTAATCAGTGAGTGACTCTCCTTAACGTTCCAGGTGCACCATTTAAACGAGCGGTTAACCATCGCCATCCGAAGCAGCCCATGACCCATTAGGAGAAGAACCCCATTTATAGCACGTCAAGTGAAAGCAGTAAACAGTTATTAAAAACTTGAAGATATAACTACAAAAACATCCAAATCAAAACTTCTAACAACTATTTCTACAATGAACCAACATATAACAGAGACTTTCCCCCTTCCTGCATATTACCCATTAATCCCCCCCATGGCTCCTCCTAGCTGAAGCTGCTCCCCAAACCCAGGCAAAACAAAGTTTTAAAAAGTTGTATGCATCTTACAACAAGAAAATTAAATGTGGGAATTCAATCCGTCCCATCCATACTTTGATCTGAGGCAGCCCTGGTGAAACAAAATGTAACCAACCCCACCATCCCCAATCCCCCTTTCCCATTCCGAGCTAAATGAGAGAAGCGAAAAGCAAATGATAGAAAAAGAAAGGATAATGGGAATGGAGGAAGAAAGGAGAAGAGAGAAAAGGGAAAAAATGGGAAATCCTCATACTAAAAAAAAGGAGGTAAACCAGGCAAACCCCAGAGACATCAAAGAGAACATAATTGTCCATATTATTTGAACCAGCCAGTCTATTTTAAGGTGTACAGGAAGTCCTTTGCGTTTTCCGGTGAGTCAAAATTAAACACAGACCCTCCATGGCTGAAACATAAGATTGTCGGATATCTTAACAGATTATTCACATCCCTCACTCTCCTTTTTACCTTATCAAAGGCCTGCTTCTTGCGGATCACAGCCGTAGAAAGGTCTTTGAAAAACATTATTCGTGATCCTTTGTAGATCAGAGCCTATGGATCCTTCCCCAGAGATCGAGAAGCTGATAGCACTTTTTTTCCTCTCTATGTGCTGGAATTGCACTTGGACCGGGTAGGGACAGTGGTCCGATCGAGGCTTGCACACTGCGACCTGCAGGGCCTACTCGACGCGCACCTAGTCTGCCCTTACCTCCAGCTTCAAATATTGTATGAGCCATTGCTCCAAGAAGCTGAAGAGCTAGACTTCTTCCTCTCGTTCCTGCAGCCCGACCAGGCTGATGTTCTTCTGACCGCCCCGATTTTCGAGGTCGTCCACCTACTCTATTAAAGCCGTAACCTACCACTACAGGGCTTGGACCCGACCCGCCGAGGATTCTGCCATGGTTTCCGAAGCCGCGGTTCGCTGTTCCACCTCGACACTGCACGGCCCGCGACTCATCGTCTCCTGGTCCTGCTTCTGCAGTTTCTAGCCTAGTTTGGGTCTCCTCCATCGCTGAATCAATCTTCTCTCGTAGGCTCTGAGCTCCGAGACCAGGCCCTCCTCCACAGATAAGACCCCTGGGGCGTTTGGCAGAGGCTGACGTCACAGCCGCGGATGTATCCATTGTTGCTGTGCGCTGCTGGTTGTGTTTCTCGTGGTTCGTTTCCCTTAGTCATTTTCCTTCCTCACTTAAAATGGCAGAGAGCAATACTGGGGAT
>NW_025207056.1:6129-9923 GCF_004010195.1 Chiloscyllium plagiosum | reverse complement strand
TTTTGGAAATGGAAAGGTAAAAGTGAAGTTGGCCTTCAGTTAACGGAAATTGGAATATCGATGTCAAGGCGTTCTGCACAGATTGCATGCAGTGTGGATGAGATTATACCTGTGTTCTGTACTGTTTCAAAGAATGAGAGGTGATCTCAGGAAAACTTAGAAAATTCACCCACAGCAGACTGACTCAGACAGGGGAATCAACAAATGCAGCAGGCAAAGTTAGGGGGAACCCAAGATGTTCTGCAAAAACATCAAGCTGAACAGAATAACCAGGGAAAAATTAGGACCCATTTCGAAACCATGGGGGTAATCAGTATGCGAAACAGGGGAACGTTCATAGACTGTGACATGAGAGCTTCACATCTGTTTTATTTGGGAGAAGGAAGATGTAGGTACAGAATTCAAGAAGATGGACTGGGAAGCTCTCGAACAGTTTGATATAAGATGCAAGTTGGGATTGATGATTTTGGATGATGTAAAGTCCAAATGTGTTGTATCGCAGGATGCTGTTGGAGACAAGAGAGGAAATGTCCTGACCGAAATGTTTAAGTCTAAACTGACCACTCAAGGGAGGTACGAGAGGACTGGAGAACAGCTATGTCGTCCCAAGTTACTGGAAAGGTGGTAGAAATAGACCAGTATCTGGTGGTGTACCACAGCGAGCAGTGCAGTGTATCTAATTATTTGTGGTATACATAAATCATGTAAATGTGAATGTGAAGTGGGTGCTGGGGGTGGGGACTGAGCGTAATAATTAATTTTGTGTATGACAAAAAGATTGGCCAGGTGGTTGGTAGTGAGGAGGAAGGCCTCATGTTCCAGGAATATACAGATGGAATGGTCAGATGGTCAGATCAATGGCAGATGGGATGGAACCCTGATAAATATGAGGTGATGCACTTTGGAAGAAGGAACCAGACAGGGGAGAATTCAATGAATATCAGAACACTAGGGAGGTCAGAGGGAGTTTCTCCACATATCTGTGAATGTGACTGGACAGTTTAATAGCCAGTTAAGAAATCAAACGGGACTGTAGGCATAGTGTCCATTCATCGAGGCGACATAATATGAGTTAAACATGCCATTGGTTAGGCCATAGATAGAACACAGTGTGCAGTTCTGGCAGCCACATTACAGCAAGTGGTTTGGTTTCTCAGTAACATCAGAAGATATTGGGGTCTCCACGGAGTTGGTAGCTTCAGTGGAAGTCTCCTGGCTGCAGCTCTCTCTAAATTTTCACATGATTTGTTTTCCCTCCTCGATTGTAGAACTGCATCTGAGAATCTGTGTCTGATCTTTCCTTTTTGCCAAGTACATATTTTTGGGGATATTACTGTATCAGAACAGTTAATTATTAATAGAGGCGAGGCCAACGCCTTCAAATATTTTTGAGGGGCTCTGCTGTCGTCCATAACACGTGACTCCTTCTCTTCCCGTGTAATTGGTTGGAGGCACTAAATGGGCTACCTCTACTCTTCTCAAATAATTTAATTAAGCTGAATAACTTCCTTATATTCCTGTGAAGCCAGCGTGAGGCGTTGAATAATCTCCTCCTTTTAACTGTGGAATTGTGCATTGTCCAGCAGCACTGCTACATGAATGTTACCGGTACTTCCAACAGCACAAGCCTGAATGTTGTCCTGGTCTTGATGCACATGGACACAGACTAGTTCAGGAGCTGAAGGGGGACATTTTCCCTGAATATTGTGTGATCTTCAGTGAACACACCCACTTCTAATCTTATGGTAGGGGCAAGACATTTATAAAGCAGCTGAAGATGTTTGTGCTGATGAAGCCATCTTGAGGATCTTTTGCAGACATGTCCAGGACTGCATGGACTTTTGTACACAAACCACAATCATTGTACTTTATGCTCTAAATCACTCTAACCAGGGAAGTTTACAACTCATTCCCATTAAGTACAATTCTGTTCAGGCTCCTTGAGACCATCCTTAGTTAAATGATGCTTTGATGACAGGGCCGGTCACTCTTCCCTGAGCCCTTGTGTTCACGTCTTTTGCTCATATCAATAGGTCACAGTTTGGGGGCAGGAAGTGCTTTTTGACCAGAGTTGAGGGCTATGAAGAATTTGACATGAAAGAGGATATTAGACCTTATTGTGGGTGAAGACATGTTTGCAGGAAGGGGTGGTGGTGGGCGGGTTGGTGGTGGCGTGGCGTGTGGATGAATATATCCTGTTTGTGGCGTTTTCACATTCTATTGTTGGAAAGTAGAGGCTGTTCTTTTCCTGGAAGGTCTGTTATTGAATATTACCAGATTGTCTGGACCATCTCTGGGTGAGGAATGGGGGCTGTACTCACAGTGAAACTGGGTCTACAACTTGACCTACAAACGAAGCACAAATTGCAGAAAGGGGAAGCTCAGTTATGAATGATGAGGAGCCTCTTTTATACCGCAGCCTGGGTTTTCCAATTACACTTTCCAAACCAACCCAAACTGGGTTTGACAGTTTTGAGGGGCTAAATGGTCTCCTCTATTTCAGTGAAAGGAGTAGCTAGCCTCTAATTGCTCCGGTCTAGCAGGTTTGATGGGCTGAATGGAACACAGAAACATGGGACTGAGGAGCAGGAGTGAGTCATTGGGCACTTGGAGCCTTCTCTACCAGGGACTAAGATTGTGGCTGATCAGGTTGTGGTCTCAGCTCCACTTCCCTGTCTGTGTGCCGTTATCCAAGAAACACTTCTCTGTCCAATATTTAACTAACTCAGCGTTGAATAAATATAAACAAAGAGACATCTCAAACTTGTGGGGAAGAGAATTGCCTGTTTAGAATTTCTGCTCATCCCTCTTATAGAGTCATATAGCATGCAAATATGTAAGTGTTGACCAGACATCCCATTATGATCGAATCTGATTTGACAGCATTTAGCTCATATTCCTCTAAACCTCCTTATTCAGATACCCATCAAGATGCCAGACTCCACCACGTTCTCTGGCAATTAATTCCATATGGACACCTCCCCCTGTATGAAAACATTGCGTCTAAGTTCCCTCTAAAATCTTTCCCCTCGTACCTTAAAATAGGCCTCCAGTCTGAAATGCAATCCTCTCCCCACCTCTGTCTCCTCCCTTCAATCTAATTTTGTATTCAATTGGCGTCGGTGCGCTGGTTCCCACGTGACCTAACCTTACTAAATTGCCTAATATGCAGAACATTGTCGAACAAGTCTATATGGAAAGCATCTACAACACTACCTTCATCAATCTACTTTGTCATCTCTTTAACAAACTCAGTCAAATTAGTATGACACGATTTCTCATGCAAAACGCCATGGTGACTATCCCCAATCAATCCTTGCCTGTGAAAATGCATGCAATTGGCTATCCCTCAGAATCCCCTCCAACAACTCACCCACCAGTGATGTCAGGCTCACTGGTTCAGAGTTCCTTCGGTTGTTGGGTAACTGTTTTCTTTTCTACAGCCATTTTTCCATTGGTCACAGCAAATCATCGGTGTAACTAGGTTGATGATATGGCCAATGGTCTCACATTGGGTCAGGGTCATCCTCGGAAGAGGTCAGATTAATTTCCTTCATTTGTTAAAATAACAAATTCATGACGAAAACAAAGTTCCTCAAATTATGATGGAAAGGTGAATGTCAAACAGAATAGAAATTACAAAAATGTACATTGATATTTCCATTTCTAATAATACTGAGGAGCACAAACATACACAGACACACACACAGATACATACACAGGAAAGCACACTCAAATACACACACACAGACATGTACACACAGACACACTCAAACACACAAAAACACAGACAC
>NW_025207056.1:0-6044 GCF_004010195.1 Chiloscyllium plagiosum | reverse complement strand
CGCACAAACACAGACAAATGCATGTACCATAGACCATAAAAAAATTTTATGGACCGTAATTATTTATGACCGTAAATAATTAGAGCAGAATAAAAGGCCATTTGGCCCATCCAGTCTACTGAGCTATTGATCGTGGCTGACATGTTTTTCAACCCAATTCTCCTGCCTTCTCACAACAAGCCTTGATCCCATTATTAAGCATAACTTATCTAGTTATATCCTAAGATGCTAATGTGTCTGTGTGTCCATATGGGTCTGTGTGCATGCGTTGTCTCTATGTGTGTCCCAGTGTCCTGCCTTGTGCTCCATGTTGGAGAGTGGGGTTTTAGCAGTTTTGAGGCACATCTTTGTAACTTGCTCTGTTGCCTACCATTGAACGCCTGTGTTAATCATTCTCTGCTGCTCATGTGCTCAGTAACATGAGGACTCCCCACAACTGTTAGTGATTCAGACCAGGTTCTCACTTGCATTTGACTGAGATTTGACTTAACTCTAGTTTTTGTACGTTCGTGGAAATGCTGGGGATGGTTTCCGGAAGGCTATGTTTTAAACTGCTGTGGAAATTCAGGAAGACCAGAGGCTTTGGTGACCCAACTCTGGATGAAACATGGTGACTGTAGTTACAGTATCTGGATCTGCAACATGACCAACAAATGGAGCAGAGACTGCAGAGAGGGGAATCTCTGTAAAATGGGATGAGGGAATTGCAATCAGATCAGTCATGATTTTGAAGAATGTTGGAGCAGGATTGAATGGCTCGCTCATGCAACTTATTCAGATATTTCTGTTAGTAACATGACAATTTCCCTTTTCTCCCAGTATCCCACACTGGTGGGTAGTGGGTCACCTCCTCCTGTTCCTGGGAAACAGAAATCCGGGGCGTCAGTAGCCTCCAGATTTCCCTGTATCCCAGTCTCGAGCAGTTGAGTGACTACCTCGTATCCCTGTGTTCCAGTATCGAGCAGTTGTGTGACTACCTCCTGTTTCTCTCTGTTCCTGAGCAGCAGTTTCAATGCTCTGAAAGTTGGCATAAGGTTAGAAAAGGACTTGATAGCAGGGAATTTCAAACTTGGAGCAGCATTAGACAAAGGTATCTAGAAACTTCTCCAGCAAACATTTTATGCAGCTCGTCTGTTATTTTATTCCTGCCCCCTTTTATAAACAGGGTGAAACATATACAACAGTGCAGTGTTCCGACAATACTTCCACATACGGGGAAGACAGATTAAAAAGATTAAAAGATTTATGGTCTATCCCTCAGCTACCCTTATCCATTCCATCCAAACCGAGGCTGCATAAATCTTTAAAGCGTATATTGTAATGAATTAGTACAATAAATGTCACACATTAACACTGCAGTCACTGACTGCAGCACTGTACCTTTCACCAAGATCTTCTCCAGAAAGTGCGCGAGCTGACTGAACACGTGATGCCGATGCGGAATTCCAGTTCTCTCCAAGATATTCCCCTTCCCGGTTTTGAAATAAAGTTCCTTCTAAATGTAGACTACAAATCCCACATTCAGGCTCAGTTTCAAGGCTTGCAGAGCGGGTTACATTCTTGCTTTTAGCTGAGGGTGCATTTGACAGACAGAGGGATCCTGAGGCTATGCTTTGCTGTTCAGCTGGTGCCAGAGACGGTCTCCCATAACAATGAACGGGAACTCTCTTTATAAAGAAAGAGGTGCAATTCACTCATTGTGTTGCAGCGAAATTGCGTTTAATAGACACACCTTATTGGATAACTGCATGTATATTGAATGGAGGATCAAAATTGATGGACCCAAGCGAATACAGTAGTTCCTATTTTACATGTTCCGATGTTCAAATATACTGAAGGATATGAACACTGTGTCGGGAAAACTGAATTGAGGAGACTTTCACCATGAACTTGAATGGTGGATGCTCAGTGTGTTGAATGAACTACTCCTTTCCCGATGTTTCTGTGCAGTCTGTGGAAAAGCTCTGTAAATGCTGTCAACTGCTCTCAGATGTTAGGAAGGAGATCTCTGCATGGTCAAAAGGTTAGTGTTTCCCATTCCAGTACTGTTTCAATGCTCTGAAAGTTGGCATAAGGTTAGAAAAGGACTTGATAGCAGGGAATTTCAAACTTGGAGCAGCATTAGACAAAGGTATCTAGAAACTTCTCCAGCAAACATTTTATGCAGCTCGTCTGTTATTTTATTCCTGCCCCCTTTTATAAACAGGGTGACGCATATACAACAGTGCAGTGTTCCGACAATACTCCCACATACGGGGAAGACAGATTAAAAAGATTAAAAGATTTATGGTCTATCCCTCAGCAACCCTTATCATTCTATCCAAACCGAGGCTGCATAAATCTTTAAAGCGTATATTGTAATGAATTAGTACAGTAAATGTCACACTTTAACACTACAATCACTGACTACAGCCCTGTACCTTTCACCAAGATCTTCTCCAGAAAGTGCGCGAGCTGACTGACCACGTGATGCCGATGCGGAATTCCAGTTCTCTCCAAGATATTCCCCTCCCGGTTATGAAATAAAGTTCCTTCTAAATGTAGACTACAAATCCCACATTCAGGCACAGTTTCAAGGCTTGCAGAGCGGATTACATTCCTGCTTTTAGCTGAGAGTGCATTTGACAGACAGAGGGATCCTGAGGCTATGCTTTGCTGTTCAGCTGGTGCCAGAGATGGTGTCCCAGAACAGTGAACGGGAGCTCGCTTTATAAAGAAAGAGGTGCAATTCACTCATTGTGTTGCAGCGAAATTGCGTTTTATAGACGCACCTTATTGGATAACTGCATGTATATTGAATGGAGGATCAAAATGGATGGACCCAAGCGAATACAGTCGTTCCTATTTTACATGTTCCGATGTTCAAATATACTAAAGGATATGAACACTGTGTCTGGAAAACTGAATTGAGGAGACTTTCACCATGAACTTGAATGGTGGATGCTCAGTGTGTTGAATGAACTACTCTTTTCCCGATGTTTTTGTGCAGTCTGTGGGAAAGCTCTGTAAATGCTGTCAACTGCTCTCAGATGTTAGGAAGGAGATCTCTGCATGGTCAAAAGGTTAGTGATTATCATTCCAATACTGAGGCTGGTGCTGGGTGATCGGTACGGTTTTATCCTTTAAGACCCCGGAACAGTTTAATACAATAGAGTGTCTTGCTTGGCCGGTTCCGAGACGATTGAAGAGTTTATCAAATCTCTGTGTGTCTGGAGTCACTTTTAGGCCAGACCAGGAAACTACATTGGGGAGGGAAATTCCTGAAACTACATTGGGGAGGGAAATTGGTGTTTACAATCGACATTGGCTTCAAGGTCACTGTTAATGACTCCAGGCTTTACACCTCGATATTTTATTAATTATAACTTCCACCAGCTGCAGACCATTAGCCTGGTCTGGATTAGTAATCCAGTGATATTTCCACAACAGCACCATCTCCACATGGGGACCTCTCTGAAACCACACTGAGCTGGTTATTTCTGTGCTACTTGACAGCTCTGTCAAAATAAACTCCCACCAATGTGACTATTGTGACGGGACTCAGGACGTGGTAAATGGTCAGACTGTAGTTATTCCCTTGTTATAGGATTGGACATAGCTGAGTAATTTTCCACATTGCCAGCGAGAGTTGCAGCTGGAATGAAACAGCTTCCCCAGGGACACGGCTTGTTGTGCAGCACAAGTCTTCAGTCCTATTGCAGGAATGTGTTCAGGGCCCATTGTCTTTGTCTTATCTACTGTGTTCAGCTGTTTCTTCATGTCACATACAGCAAATCAATTGATTAAAGACTGGCATCTGTGATTCTGCGGGCAGCATGGCGAGGGTGAGGTGGATCATCAGCTAAACACTTCTGGCTGAGGACGGTGCAGATGATACAACCATGTCTTTTACACTGATGTTTAGGGCTGTACCGTGATTTAGGATGGCGATGTTTATGGAGTCCTCTCCTCCAGTGAGTTGTTTAATATTCCATCGACATTTATGTCTGGATCTGGTAGCACTGCGGAACTTCGATCTGATCTGTTAGTCTTGGGATCATTTCGCCCTCTGTATCAGATGTTAGTCCTGCTGTTTCAAATGTAACCAGTCAAGTGCTGGAGCATTAATGGATTGTTATCAGGTTTAGGTACATATGGTTCTGACCCTATCATGTTCACTCACACTCGTCGCTGAACCAAACATCGGCTTGATGGTAATGGCTGAGTGATTATCCTGGGGAAAATGTTACAGAGTGTAATTGAGTACAGTTCTGTTGCTGTTGTGATTGTACCGCACCACATGAATGCCCACTTTGAGTTCCAATATGTTCAATTCAATTCTAATGACTATCCCCCAGTTCACACCAAGACCCATTCACCCATCAGCCCTGTACTCACTGTCTTAACCTGGTTTCTGATGTGGTAACACTTCAATTTTACTATTCTTATTCTGCTGTGGGTCTCTCCCTGATGTCATGCCTCCAATTTGTTACTTTACTCAAATCCCTTAACATATGTATCTGAATATTTTCCATTCCCTCATGCCATTTCTGTGCTTGATGTGAATATGTTCCCCTCTGTTTCTCTCACTGACCATGCTTAAGAGCTTATGCAGTTTCAGATCAAGTAATTTGTGCACCTTGCATTATCGGTCACCTCCCAGTGCACGGCGTTCCGTGTTAGACAGGGCGTTTGAACATCTTTAACACACGTCTATGCAACTTGTTTAAAAACAAAAATTGCTGTCGAAACTCAGCAGGTCTGGCAGCATCTTGTGGAGTGAAAGCACAATTAATCTTTCAGGGCCAGTTACCCTTCTACACATCTCCCATTTTCTCCAGCAATTTTTGCATTTTCATTTCCAGGATCCATAGTTATTTGTTTAATTGAAGTCTTGTTCTGAGCATATTCATTTCTAGGGAAACTCAACAGGTTTGGCATCATCTGCAGAGACAGAGAAACAGAGTTCGCGTTTCAAATCCCGTATGACACTTATTCAGAAATGAAAAGGATTGGAAAATGAGCTTTATAATCCCTTGAAAGATGTGAGGAGTGGGTTGACGGGTAAAAGAGGGTGTGGCAAAAGATAAACATGCTTTTAGTAGTGGTAAACGAGAAGATCATGTGAAATAGCTTTAAATTACGCTATGAATGGGGAAAAAGGGTTCTCTCTATTGAGTGAAATATAAAGAAGATGCAACCACACAAGGGCATAGGGAGGCCAGGAGGGAGAATGTACGGAAACTGGAGAACAGTCATAATGGGGTCAGACTGTGAAGTTATGAAATTGTACATTACCTCTTACAGGATGTAACGTAATAAAGTGTAAAGTGAGGTGTTACTCGAGCTTGGGCTGTGCTTCCTTGGAACATTGCAGCAGCCCAGGGCCAAAATGTTAGCATGAGAGCAAGGTAGGTTATTGAAATGGGAAGCAATGAGAAGGTCAGGGTTATTTCTACAGACAGAGTGGGAGTGTTCGACAAAGCAATCTCTGGTCTCGCCACTATAGAGAGACTGCATTGTGAGCAGCAATGATAGGAGACCAGATTGAAAGTTTACAAGTGAAATGCTGCTTCACCTGGAAGATATGTTTGGGGCCTTGGACAGTGAGGAGGGAAGAGGTAAATGAGCAAGTGTTGCAGCTTCTAGAATTGCATGGGAAGGTGTCATGGTGGAGTGGGGAAGTGTTCAGGGTGATGGAGGGTGACACAGAGGGAATGGTCCCTGTGAAATACAATGGGCGGGAGGGGAAGATGTGTTTGATGGTGCTGAGATGGTGGAAATGGCATAAGATGATTATGTGAATGTGGATTCTAGTTCAGGAGGCAGTGCGGACAAATGGAGATCTATCATTGTTCTGGGATGGAGGGGATGGAGTGAGGGCAGAACCGTGGGAGATGAGACAGTCACGGCTGAATGCCCTGTCCACAAAAGTTTGGGGATTTCTGGTATGAAGAAAAAAGAGGTCATTCAGACGCAGCTCACAGGAATGTGGCATCATCAAACAGAAACAACAGACATGGAGAAACTTCGAAAATGGATTCAGCCTCCCCGATCATGTGTTC
>NW_025207055.1:12194-12442 GCF_004010195.1 Chiloscyllium plagiosum | reverse complement strand
CTTTCTGTGGAGATTCATAAGGATTATGTAAGCCAATGCGACAGCCTTTTCTAATCGGTCAATTTGTTTCCTCCTTCTGCTCAACCCTTGATCTGTTGCCTCCTCTTAAGTAAAGTGCTTGCTCGAGTTCAGGGAACTTTTGTTTCTGAAACGATTTTTCAAACGATTCTACGAAAATTTCTGTGCTCATTCCCACTATTTAAGAACGGATCGCACTTTATCTCCTGTTCAAATCTTGATAGTGTTAC
>NW_025207055.1:0-10632 GCF_004010195.1 Chiloscyllium plagiosum | reverse complement strand
ACGTCGATTCTCCTGTTCCTTGGATGCTGGCTGACCTGCTGTGCTTTGCCAGCAACACATTTTCAGCTCTGATCTCCAGCATCTGCAGACCTCACTTTCTCCCCATATTCGTGTGCTTAACTTACAGTCCCTGAATACGACAATTACTCCACCTCGACGTTATTCCTGGAAAGTAACAAACAGAATTGAACACATTACTAAAGTCTTGCAGCTGCAACATGACATCCCGACTCTTGGATTCACTTCCCCAAACAATAAAGGCAAGCATACTATCTCTACTTCTTCACACCATATCTTCTTGCATGGCCATTTTCAGAAAACTGTGGATTTGCCCCCCGAGATCCTTCTGAACATCAATTTGTTCATGGACCTTTCATTAACTCCACAAGTTGCCTCAATGTTTGATCTCCCAAAATGCGGCACTTGACAATTGCCAGATTAAGCTGTCTGCCATTTCTCTACCAATATCTTCAACTGATCTACATCCCGCTGTATCCCTTGACAAACATCTCCTCTAAACACAGCTACAACGATCTCTATGTCGTCTGCATACTTGCTCATCCAAGTCCTTTATACGTATAGCAAACAGGAGAGGTCCCAGGGCGGATCCTGCTGAACACCAATATTCACGGACTTCCATCCAGTAAAACAATATTCCACCACTAACCTCTGCCTTCTAGAGGCAAGCTAAGTCAGAATTAAAGCAGCCAAATCATTGTGGATACTATGCACCTTTTTTTTTGTTTGAGGATACCATGAGGCATCTTGTCCATAGCCTTACTTAAATCCATTAGACAAAGCTCACGTATTTACCCTCATCGATATGAGTAACGTTTGCGTCGAAGTGATCCTACCTCAGAAGAATATTTATGTGTTTGGTCGACATTAGTTCTGAGAAAGGGTTACTCTCCCCGAAAGGTGAACTGGTTATTCGTCACAGAGGCTGCCATACATGTTGAGAGTTTCCAGCAATTTCTGGTTTTGTTTTTGTGCCGAAGGGCCTGTTCCAATGCTATATGACTTCATCATCATTTACCGTTTCCTACTTCAGTCCCTGTATGGGTCACCGACGCTGTTTGATGTGAACTCCTCCATGATGCACCTGCTCAGTAACAGTTGTTGATTGGTTGATTCAGTTCCAGCTTAATATACGCAAAAGAGCGCAAGAGCAAATCCCGTTTTAAATGGTGCACAGGGTCGTATAAATGGCTTCGTCTCGAGCGTGCACATGTGACCTCAGAGTAGGTCTTCATTCTCCATCCATCTCCGCTTGGGCATAGTGTCAGTCAATCTCGTGCTTCCAACCAATCGGAAGTGAGGTCCCACACGGGAAACATCGTCTGCGGGTTGACAAAATAACGAAATATAATAAAATACACAGGACATTACACTAAATTCATATTAATTTCTGCTCACATATAAACAACATTGGTATCAGTTCTATCTTATCTACACTTTAACGTTTAAATCTGTGCATCTGCTATCACATTTTAACACCCGCAACATCTAAAATTTATAAATTAAATGTCTGTTGCGTAACATTACAACGAAATAGTCTTACATGCTTGTCTTCAAGACGTTCCAAGAATGTACGAGAATTGTGATCCGTGTACACAAGTGTCTCACACGCATTGTTCGTCACACAACGCTAAAATGTTATCAGGCCAGTAGCAAATTCAATAATTCCATTTCGATGGGAGAGTATTTTATGTTGAGTGTCCAGCTTCTTTGAAAAGCAGCCAACTGGCCGGTTGGTCATGGAATTTCCACAATGGCCTTCGACTTTGCGTTCCTTGGGGTGTCCACCTTCGATGAATTGCGAAATGTCCAGGAATGTTACCTCTGCCTTCGCAAATTCTGTTTTCTTTAATTTTATTTCCAGTTTTGCTTCTCTTAATCATTCAACGAACTCTGCCGGCAGTACCATGTAATCTTTCCATGACTCACTAAAGATCACTACATCATCCAGATTAACTGCACAGTTTGGTTAACCAGTCACAATTATGCTGATGAGTCTTTGGAATGTGGTATATTCTTCATCCCAAAGGGCATCACTTTGAATCGATATATCCCATTGGGCGTTAAAAAAGCAGAACGTTCTTTCGCTTACTCTAGTAAAGGTGCTTGTCAATAACCAAGCAGTTGCTCCAACAATGTGAATAACTGGTTTGCCCAGCGTTCTCTGTACTGTCATCCAATCCTGGTGTTGGGTACGAGTCCAAGTTTGTTAGCGCGTTGACCTTCTAATAATCTGCTCAAAATCGTTGGGTCCCCTCAGGTTTGGGAACTATCGGCGAATTCCACTGGGTCTGACTTGGTTCTGTGATATGAGCATCGTAGAGCATCTCATCCACCTCCTTCTGGACCTTTGTGGCTTTGAAAGGATTAACCCTGGAGGGTTGTGATTTTACCAGAACAACATTCCATACTTGGACATCATGCATAATAGGATTAGTACTTCCCATCTTATTCTAGCAATTGTCTTCATACTGCTGTATCAAACCTTCCAAATGGTTTATTTCTTTTCCTGAGAGACAATCCACAAAGATTTCTTCATTGGTTAACGTATTTTGAGATACATCAAACTCCAACATCTGGATTTGATTCATCATTACGCGGGACAGTAACTAACACCAATTTCCCCATTTCCTTCTCTCTATTATAGTAAGGTTTCAACATATTTTCATGACATACCCGATACACTTTTTTATTATCCGACATTTTTACTAGACAGTTGAGCTGACTCTACAATTTCTTAACTTAATACAGGCCACGAAACTTAGCTTTGAAAAGATTTCCTCCTCCTGATAACAATATTGCTACGTCACTCCTATGGGAAAACTTGCATATTTTAGAGTTTTCATCTGCCACGTGCTTCATTCTATGCTGTGATATTTTCAGACGCTGTTTTGCTCACTTACCCATCCGAGTTAATCTCTCCCTCACCTTAGATGCATAATCCAAGTGTGAGATATTCAACATCGGTACTGCCAATTCCTCCTTAAAAGATTTAAATGGCCATCCTGCTTCATGTCCGAATATTGACTCAAATGGATTAAACTGAGTCGATTCTTTTGGGACATCTCTAATCGCAAATCATACAATTGGGATATCTTTATCTCAATCTTTCGGGTAAACGTGACATTACACTTTCAACCTGGCCTTCAGGATTTGATGCCGCCTTTCTGAAGCTCCCTTATATCCAGGATGACAAACAATTGATTTTATGCGCTGTGTGCCTAAGCTATCCATGCCGTCCTGAAACAGCTGAGCAGTATAATTCGACCCTTGTTTAGATTAAATCTCTCCGGTAACCCACGTGAAGAAAGCTACGAAATCATCGACCACCATTTTTCCTTCATACTCCATAAAGGAATTGTCTCCGGAATGTGCTAGACACATCCAAATATAGTTAACAAGTTTTAGTGCCACTTCTAGTTTTCAGAAGGGTACTACATAATCAAAATAACCCGCGTAAAAGTTTCTTCGAATGTGGTAATTGGCAACAAAGTTACTGGTTTATGACTGTCTGTGGACTACCAACCATTTGGCACGTCTGACTTGTCCAGTAAAAAGTTAGTCATGTCCTTGTAGATTCCAGGCTAATTGAAATACATTTGTACTTTAGCCTGTGTCTTTCATACACCTCTGTGCACTCCTACTAGTAATTCATGTGCTATCCTTAACTCTTCCTCTCTGTATGCTAGCATTTGTACAATGTGGTGCCCTTCTGCCAATTTGTCCTCTGCACTAAATTTCCATGGTCCCAATTTTAGTCTTAGGAGTCTATATTTCAAATAATAATTCTCAGGAAGATATTCTGGTTCATTCCTATGTATGCATCAATATGTATATCTTTTAATGTCTCGTCTTTCTGTTCGATTTCCTTTAGCTTTTCAAGACTGATCACCTCTGGCTGACGCTTTGCCTTTTCAGTTTTTTTCCTGCACCGTTATGTCAAATCGGTTGCCCGTTAACTGAACTTCAATTCCTCAGTCTTTCTCTTTCGTTTTTGTTCGTGCTGTGACTTATTATAGGGAGAACTAGTTCCTACATAGTTGCGAAAAATCCCAGACTATTTTTCTTTTAAGTACTCAGTTCTCTAGTCTTCCTTTAGCTTCTCCACAACAAGAGATGCCACGCCCACCGAGGATTCTGCTAAATTGTTCCCAAGAGCAAACTGCATTCATGGAATGGTCAATCACCCCCACTGTTACTTCCTCAGTTTTGAGTCGGCACTCTAACCTGATCTTACTTAGGGGAACGCTAATTTTCTGTCTATCTGTCCCCAAAAAAATACTACTCTCATGGGTAACAGGTCTGACATTGAAACATTTTAAGTGTGATATGCTGGTTTCTATTCCTTGTTATGTAACTCCCATAACTTGTTTTAAATTTCATTCTGAAGAATTTTTTACTGTATCACATCTCCACGACACTGGACTTATTTGGCAAAAAGTTTTGTGAGCATTTTCTTCACCTTAAGAACGCCCTGGCGAAGGAGTGCCGCTCCAAAAGCTACTGTTTCCAAATAAGCCTGTTGAATTAGAGCCTGCTGTTTTATGATTTTTAACTCTATCGGCGCCACGTTGTGCTTCCACAAAGAGGTTGAACAGTTCACAGACTTCACCAACACATTCCGCCAGATTATAAGTTTACCTATGTCATCTCAGACACCTTCCCGCCCTTTCTGGACGTCTCCATATCCATTAAAAGTAACCGACTCAACACAGATATCTATTTGTAGACATCTTCTACAAACCCACCCACTCATACAGCCTCCTGGCGTACATCTGCTCCCAGACTGCTTGCTGTGAAAACGCTATCCCTTTTTCCAATGTCTCCACCTCCGCCGCATCTGCTTCCTGGAGGACAAGTTCCACAACAGAAAGCACCAGATCGCCCCCATGTTGAAAGACTGCAACCTTCCCTCTCAAATGGTGGAGAATGTCCTCCAGTGCTTGTCATCCAATTCCCACACCTATGCCCTTGAACACCTCCCTTCCAACCACAACAAAGAAAGAACGTCCCTAGTTCTGGCCTGCCACCCAGTTCAATCTCCATATACATCATATTATCCTCTACCATTTCCATCACCAACAAACGGACTCCGCCAGCCGCGATGCACTTGCATGCACACCCATATCCGCTTCCGCAAAGATTTTTGTCATGTCAACATCGACCACAGTCCCTCACTCCCCTCCTGGCACCTTCCCCTGCTACCTAAGGAATTACAAAACATTCGCCCACATCTCCCCCCTCACCACCTTCTCCTGCCTCAAAAGAGGCAATCACGTCCATCACAGTTTTACCTGCACTTGCACGCAAATCATTTACTGGATCTGTTGCTCCCGCTGTGGTCTCCTCTGCATTGGGGAAATGGGACACTTACTTGCACAGCATTTCAGAGAATATCTATGTAACACCCGCACCAAGCAACCCCATTGCCCCTTGGCCGAACACTTCAACTCCTCCTTCCACTCTGCTAAGTACATTCAGGTCCTGGGCCTGCTCCTTCACCACACCATCACGTCACGACACCTGGAGGAAAAATAACTCATGTTCCGTCTATGAACCCTCCAAACACAGGGCAACGATGTAGACTTCACTAGTTTCCACAAGTCACCTCCTCTCAACTTATCTCAAATCAAACCCTCCAACTCGGCACCGCCCTCATTACAGACCCTACCTGTCCATCTTCGTTCACACCTGTATGCTGCTCCACCCACGACGACATCTCAACATCACCCCCACCTCCATCTAATTATCGCCCTTTCAGCTTCCTTCCCCTAAACCCACACACTCCCATTAAACTATCCACTCATCAGCTCACAAGCCTGATTCCTGATGTAGTGCTCCTGCCTAAAATGTCGATTCTCCTGCTCCTCGAATGCTGAATGACATGCTGTGCTTTTCCAGCACCACACTGTGACTCTGATGTCCAGCATCTGCAGTCCTCACTTTATCCTAGTTGATTTTTAACTTCTTCCACACTCGTTCAACACCAGCACCTCCAAGTCATGGTGGTCCTCTTGTGTTTAAACTGGTACAACGCCACCTTCTGATGGACTATCGCCACCACCACACAAGCAGAATACTTATCACTGGAAAATCCATGAACGTCTGTGCATCTCTCAAACTGTACATTTTTCATTCTTCAAAGCATGTCTGAGGAGACGTGGAGTAGTTTTGCCTCTTGTGACTTTGACCATAAGACCTGAGGAGAAGTAAATGAAAATGCCCAATGTTGGTCTAATTCCTCCAGCTTTGAATCCTTTCTCATTTATAAATTGTAACAGCACGTTAGAAAACATTGTAAGCTGCAGAAAGGGCACTGTATTGCAATGCAAAGCCTCCCTAGACACACGAACAGTAAAAATGCAGAATGTCAGAAATACTGCTCAAAGAGAAGTGGTTTCCACATTGCAGAAGGAGTACACCTTTTCTCCGCAAGTGTGTTGCACTCGAAGGGACATCATTCCAATTGCAGTAATCTCTACACCAACCTTGCATATGCCTGTGTCTGTTTTGATGGGACTGTTAGTTCGGATTATGCTGTGAGCTGCTGCTCTCGCTTTCTTCTTCTGTGACTAAATCTTTGAAGTTTCCCAACCTCCACAAAAATAAATGCAATGGTGTGGGGACACAAGCAGAGTGTGGCACCAAATTACTTTCGACATCAGGATTGTTTCCATATAATTCATGCCACTAATTATTTCACTGTTATTGAATTTAGTTCTGAGCAGAGGAAACTTTGCTGTATAATTAAATATATGTTAGATGTGTTCTAACAACATCATGTCATCACCTGACACAATTTCTCACAAAAGAACAGATCATAGTTGGCTGTTTGTAACATTTGTGTGGATCTGTTGAATTGTTAATAAAGGCAGATACCATGCATTTAAATGCCAACATTTTTGTTTAACCATTTAATTTAATTGCATCAGAACCGTCTGAAGGGTATGATTTTGATTGAGACATCCAAATGGATCCAAACTGATAAAAATGACTGGGTCGGAATTTCCATTCCATTCATATTCCATATGAATATGCTACATTTGGAAATCCACCTGTTCTCAGCTGGACACTCTCGCTGCACTGGATTAAGAATTGTCTGTCAGATGTGTGATGGCGTATGGGTGCACCTGCAACAATACTCAATCAACCGAGCACCATACTGGACAAAACAGCTCGCTTCACTGGCACTGCATCCACAACGTCCATCACTGATTCTCAGCAGGAGTAGTGTGTAGCATGGACAAGATGCATTACTGAAATTCCCAAAAATCATTAAACAGCATCTTCCAAACCTACGACCACTTACAACTAGTATGTCAAGGGCAACGGGTATATGAGAACTACCAGTTCTCATTCTAGCCATTCACTACCAGTTCCCATTCTAGCCATTCACCATCATGACTTGGAAATTTATCGCGATTAAAAATCCTGAAATGCCCTCACTAACAAAGTTGCTGATCTACTTCAATCACGTGGACAACAGTTCAAGGACGTAGCTCACAGCCACCTTCTCAGCATCAACTCCCGGCAGATAATAAACATTCACCCAGCCAGTGATGCCCACATCTCAAAAGTGAGTAAAACGGATTCATTCCATGCTCTGGAAACAGTGGGTCACTCCTGTGGGCTTCACTTAAGAATTTTATTTTTCTTTTAATGCAAGCAATTCCTGTAACCGGTATTTTACTGTGTTATTGATCTTCGCTCTGAAACTTGACAATCTTGCTGCATAAATAAATGTATTTGTACAACAAATTAGGTTTCGCAGCATTAACTCAATTGTACTAAAGTGATGTAGGAAAGGAGGGACGTGATCAGGATTGAGTCTTTGAATGATATTACATAAAAGTAAAATTACGACGCTGTTTACCCACAGGAACATGAAGCTCCCAGATATGGTGAAGAAGAAAATAACAGACTTCCTTCTGCTGTCCATCTGCGAGTCTGTCCGATTCTGTCCATTGCATTCACCCCTATCCTCTTCTGGACTAGACTGGTCACTGACTGTAAGTGCATTTATCAACAATATAAAAGTGAATGCCAGTAAAGGATCGAAACCATATCAAGCCAATCTAATCCCACCACCAATTCCCAGTAACGTAGACTGCATTTATTTGATAGTTGAATGGCATATTGTTGATTATTGCCCAAGTTTCATATTGAAAATAGAAGCGGATGTTTTTAACAGAGCAGGGTACAGGTTGATGCAAGAACCACAGTCACAGTTTGCGCGGTGCAATATTTTGTCCTCAGCTTCTGGCCTCAAATGGCTACAAATTTGTCAAAGGAGAAAGTAGCGGTGAACCAGATAGATCAATCTCTGACTGCACGACACGGGACCTCAGTAATGCTACCCACAGGAGTGATTTCCAGAGAACCCTGCAAGTAATAATAAGGACATCGCCACAATGTAACTTCAGTACTAACGACCATCAGGGTGGCATCTTCCATGAACAACAAGTTGCGTGTCGTGCAAAGCGAAACACGACAATTTCCGTTGAAGGACTCCAATGATTAGCAAAATATCTGGATGACAAATGGTAGGCGAAAGAGTAGATTGCTTGTTACAGTCTTACCAGGCCTATTCCAGACAGCACTGGAATATTTTACTAACTAAAGCTCACACAATGTGTGAGTGGACGTGGCTAGTGTTGAATGAGTTTGAATTTTAAGTTTTCCTAATGCTTCAGAATGTCCTGCAGTCCAATGACGCAAGAGATCGTGGAGTTGGACAGATAATGAAGTCATAGCCCCTCAGAAGAGAGCAGAATTAAACCTGTGATTTTGTTTGATTGCAAACTAGCTGTTTGAAGGACTGTAATCGATTCTCACAGGTCTCAGCTCAAACTCTGACATGCACAGAGTTCCATTTGAAACCTTGCTCCGAACTCAGACATAGGACTGTAGAGAAACTAAACTTACCCCTTCATCTGGTTTAGTTCATCCCTTGCCTTTAGCATTGCCCCAAATCGTGATCTGATGCACAAGTGCTTCAGAAAGCAGGTAATCACAATCTGTGTAAGATTTCTCTCATGATTACTCATTTGTCTTTACACAAGTGCAAAATCACAAAAGCATGCAGGGCTCCCTTCGTGACATTTTCAGAGTATTAAGACTGCTCTGACATTTACACCGCAGATTTACATATTCCCACATGACAAATGTCTCAAACTGCAGGAATCAAAAAGCCATTTTGTAACGATGTGAATCTCTTGAGCGGATCCGTTGAGGTGGAACAGAATTTCCAGAAGGTTTGTAGTTAGATGAAGCTTTACAAATCAAAACGGAGTGCATATCCGTCAATTCCTTTGCTTAACAAAAGGAAAACTGTTGCAGATATAAATTGTAGAATTAATACAGCATCCACTGACGTATCTGGAAGAGTTTGAAAAATATCCGACACTTCCTGCGCAGAAGCGTTTCATAACATCTCTCCTGAACACTCCAGCACACATTTTCAAACTCTGCTCCCTCATGCTAGAATCCCCAACCAATAGAAACAGTCAACATTTCCTGTTAATATTTTGTCGGACTTCATTCAGACCATCGCTTAATCTTCACAATTCGAGTAAAAATAGGCCTCATTTTAAAAATATAAGCAGGAATTACTCTTTTGGGCTGGCAGAATCTGAGGAAGAGAAAGCAGAGTTACAGTTTCGCGTCCAGTAACACTTCTTCACAACTAATTTGCATGATCTCAACTCATGCCTTCAAACTATATAAAACCGAAAAACATAACAGAACACTGGGAGTCTCTGTCAGTGGTGGATTGTACCGAGAATGCTGCTCAGTGAATTGCTCACAGTTCCCGTGTCTGGATAAGGCTGCACAGTCAGTGAGCTGGGACATTATTTTCAAAAGCAGAAACCAGAGAACAGGTTAGCAGCAGACTAAAACAAGCCCAATCATCATAATTCCATACCTGGATGGTAATAAAAACACGAACAATCCACGAGATCAATTAGTAGATGCGTTTTTCTGTGTGAGGTGATCTGTCTCGTCAAGCTCCTTGCTTGAAATTCTTATCTGTTCAATTCCCAGGGAGGCTCCCTTTTACTTTGCGGAAGCTCTTGGGGGAGATAGAGTTTGCAGCATTGCGCAGCGGTATTGCCATATATCAAATATCTGTCAATTAACTAACTAATTACATTAATGAGTTTAATTCCAATTGTGAAGGTGCATTGCGTCTCAGTACGTCGTGATGCAACAGGGATAACAGAATTTGGAATCTGCCAGCATTAATGCTGACCACTGAAACACCACAAGTCCCATCCCGAGATCACAAATTATTTCAGCCGATGTTCCGTCAAATTAGTTTATTCCAAATGTGGAAATATGTCTCAGAGATGACCTTCTGTACACTTGGCTTGAAGCTGATTGCTTTAAAGAAGGGCATTTGACTCACTGATTGAAATGCATATCTTTTCACACACTGAATGTGTGCATTGCTGTCGGGGTCAGAATTTATTCTCCATCCTCCATTTCCCAGAATCTGATGTCACATGCAGGATCAAGTAAGGAGAATATGCTGCCTTTCCTGAGGGAAGGAGAATCAGTGAACAAGATGTGCTTCCAACGATGTAAACACCACTGATCTCTCTCTATTTTTTG
>NW_025207054.1:11617-12440 GCF_004010195.1 Chiloscyllium plagiosum | reverse complement strand
AGTACACTTACTGGTGAGTACACTCGGGGGAAGAACACTCAGTGTGGAGTACTGTCAGTGGGGAGTACACTCAGTAGGGAGTAAACTCACTGGGGAGTACTCTCACTGGGGACTACACTCAGTGGGGAGTACACTCAGTGGGGAGTAGTCTCACTGGGCAGTACACAGAGAGGAGAATACTCAGTGGAGAGTACACTCACTGGGGAGTACACTCATTGGGGAGAACACTCATTGGGGGGAACACTCAGTGGGGAGTACACTCAGTGGGGAGTACACTCAGTGGGGAGTACACTCAGTGGGGAGTACACTCACTGGGGAGTACTGTCAGTGTGGAGTACTGTCAGTGTGGAGTACTGTCAGTGTGGAGTACACTCAGTGAAGAGTACACTCAGTGGAGAGTACACTCACTGGGGAGTACACTCATTGGGGAGAACACTCATTGGGGAGAACACTCAGTGGGGAGTACACTCAGTGGGGAGTACACTCAGTGGGGAGTACACTCACTGGGGAGTACTCTCAGTGGGGAGTACTCTCAGTGGGGAGTACTCTCAGTGGGGGGTACACACACTGGGAAGTACTCACACAGGGCCGTACACTCACTGGGGAGTACTCTCAGTGGGGAGTATATTCACTGGGAAGTACTCTCAGTGGGGAGTATACTCACTGGGGAGTACACCCAGTGGGGAGAACGCTCTTTGGTGAGTACACCAACTGGGGAGTACACTCAGTGGGGAGCATACTCGCTTGGGAGAACACTCATTGGGGAGAACTCTCACTGGTGAGTAATCTCACTGTGGAGTACACTCAGTGGGGAGTATGCTCA
>NW_025207054.1:0-7698 GCF_004010195.1 Chiloscyllium plagiosum | reverse complement strand
GAGAAGCTTGACACCATCCAAGACAAAGCAGACCATTTACAGGTAATTGGCACCACATTCATAAACACCCTCTCACTTGATCACTGATGTTCAGTAGCAGCAGTGTATCCTCTCCAGAAGATGCACTGCAGCAATGCACCCTGAGACAGCACCTTCCTAACCCACCACCACTTCCACCTAGAAGGCCAAGATGCACGGGAACACCACTACCTGCAACTTCCACTCCAATCCATTCACTATCTTGACTTGGAAACATTTCTTCAGTGTCTCTGGGTCAATATTGTGGAATTCCCTCCCTCACAACATTTGGGTGTACCTACAGCACACGGACTGCAGCAGTTCAAGGAGGCCGCTCACCCCCAGCTTCTCGATGACAATAACTGCTGGGTTAGCTAGTGATATCCACATTCCATGAATGAATAATTAGAAAAAGGTAGCTGCTAAATAATCCAATAGGAAACTAAGGGGAAGTTGCTTTACTCAGTGTGATTAGAATGTGGAACCTGCTAGCACAGGGAGTGGTCAAAACAAACATCATTGATGCTCTCACCAGGCAATTACAAGTGCATTTTCAAGACCCACTCGAGAAAGTGTACAAATCTCCATGTCCCACTATCCTGGGGTTGTCACAAAAATTAAAGATTTAATTAAAATTATTCCAAGTTCCCCAATCTCCTGTCTGATTGTCTCAGATTAACAGAATATCAAACCATAATGCTACTTGCTGAAACTCTAACTTACTTTGTAAACCCTTATACATGAATATACAGACAGGCATGGTTGCGTTGGGTGGAGAATCAAAACTGTTCAGTCTTTTAGTCAATAGTCAGAGGCAACAGTTTACAGCAAATGGTGGACAGCATTGTTTACTATCTTTTAAAGTTTTGGTTACTTCACTACACAGAGTCCAAGGGGACAGGGGGGACAAGGAGAGGGTGAGGAAAGGGGGGTGGGTGGGTCGTGGCATGGAGAGAGGAGGACAGAGACAGAGACAGAGATGTTCCCTGTTTTTAGTTTGGAATCTTTCTGCCCCGTTATTGTTCACACACACTGTCCACCTGTCAGGAGGCAATCATACAAGCAGCAACTTGTCTCCAGGTGAAGTTCACTCTTCAACACCACCACTGTACCATCCTCTCCCCAAGTTCTTTCTCCTCTGCAAACATGGGGAAGTACTTACGATTCCCTTCAAATTCTTGTACACCCTCCACTCTGCCATCTTTTCAGAATCCTACTTCTATCTAACAATTCTCTTTGTTATTAAATTTATTGAGATTCTCTCCTCATATTTATCCCTTTCTTTTTTAATCTCTTGCCTTATATTCTAGCATCATCTCACTTTACATATTTCACTTATAGACCTCTTCTGTTCTTTCAGTCCATCGCAGTGTACTACTAATCTTTATTTACCATATGGAAATGTGAAATGCTATGTACTTGCAATTTCATGACAACATTAGAAATATCAGGAGTGGGTCTTTCAGCCCCTCAAACCCATTCCACCGGTCAGTTAAGTCATGGCTGATCTAACTGCAGCCTCTCCACTTTAAGGTCTGACCCCTACTCTTGATGTGGGGTCTCTTTGTCTTCCCGATCTCAGAGCTTCGTATTCTTTCCAAGTTCTTCATTGCAGACAGAGCACAAACAGCACACTAATCGGTCAGGCTGTCATTCACCGGTTAGAGGCAACAGCTAACAGCAACTGGTGGAGAATAGGGATTGGGAGAGACCCCTTCCCTGTAGCAGTCTGGTCTCCCACGGTAGACTCTCTCGTCAATCAAAGTGCCTCACAATAGTTTGTGTGCAAAATTAGCAATGTGGGTACAAAACTGGTGGAGGTGATGGGAACAGAGAGGAATGGTTAATGAATTTTTTTTATGCTGGGCAATGTTGTGTAATGTAATTTTCCAGGGGTTGATATTGGGACCTTTACCTGATCTATTTCAACGATCTAAACGTTGGTGAACAGAAAACAATTTCATTAACAATAGAGAATAAATTCCAAGATGGTGGCAGAGTAGCAGTGCCACATCTAAGCTCCTGGCTAAGGCCTTGTGCGCTGTTTATTTTTGTACTTTTCCTTTGCTCACTTTCTTCTCTTTTTCTTTCTTCAAATGTTTTTCAACACCCTCAGTAGGGCGAGGGCATTTGTGCAGCGGTGACAAGAGTGGCTCCTCGGGAAGAGTGAGCCCTCAGAATTGGTGACGGCAGTGAGTATGGCTATCATCACAGCATGGTAACTTTGACATTGGTGGGTCCACCAGTGCAGGTTACAAGGCAGTGGCGGCAGTACCAGCTTTCAAGATGGGGGTGACAGCCGGGCGGCCTCTGTGGTCGCTGTTAGAATCGGGATGTTGGACTTCAGCTGCAGCAATGTGGGAGGCCTGAATCGTTACTCCTGGCAGATGGACAGAAGCAGCAGGCTGCATGGCGGCAGCTTGACAGGCCCAGTGGTAGCAACAGTGGTGGCCCTGGAGTGGAATTCCTCGAATGGACTGTGACGTGGGAGTGTTGGTGGGCCCAGAGCCCATTGTGCATAAAGACAATCCAATGGATCTGGTATATTTGGATTTTCAGAAGACTTTTCAGAGGGTACCACATAGGAGAGCAGTAAACAAAATATAGCAAATGGGATTGGGGGTCATACCCTGGCATAGATTGAGAGAGTAGAAACAAATGGGTCATTCTCAGGATGACAGACTATTACCAGTGGAGTGCTGGGCCACAGCTGTTCACAATCTATATAAATGATTTGGATGTCGGGACTAAATGTAGTATTTCTAAATATGCTGCCAACAATTAATGTGGGAAAGGTATGTTGATCTTCATTGTAAAGAGATTTGAGTACAGTGGTATTGCTGTAATGTCAGTAAACTGATAATCCAGAATCCCAGGCTAATTTTCAGGACACTTGGGTTCAAATACAACAGCAGATAGTGAAATCTGAACTCAACTACAACTAGGATTTAAAACAAGAACATTGGTCAATGGTGACCACATATCAATTGTTGTAAAGGCACATCTGGTTGACTAATGCCCTTTAGGGTAGGAAAATCTACTGAACTCGTAAAATCTGTTTGTCTCTTTTCCCAGATGCTGCTCAGTTTTTGGGTTTATTATATAAAAAATATTGCAATTGTCGAGAAGCCTGGTGCGACTGAACCTGGACTACTGGGCACAGTTTGGTCTCCTTAGCTAAGGAATGATATACTTATCAATGAGGGAGTGTTCACCAGATTAATCCCTGGGACAACAAGTTATCTTCTGAAGAGAATGTGAGGAAACTGGGCTTATATTCTCTAGAGCTCCAATTTCACATCCATCTGTCAAATATGTTCCCACAACTTAACTAGGCGGTCTAACAAATAATTCAGTGTTGGTATATATCTTGCAGGTAATACTTTTCATTAAGAAGAGGTGAATATCACAGGTACAATAAGTTAGCCTGTGTCCAAAAATCAGCAGCTAAATTCTTCCTTTCATTTAGCTTAGAATAACATAGCAGCTTTATTATGAAGGCAAACTGACACCTGTTTTGAGTATCCCCAAACAGCAGTGGGGTAAATTACCAGTTGACTTATTTTTGGTTGTCTTGTTTGAAAATATTTAGCCAGGATAGAGAAGAATCCCTGCTTTCTTTAGAAAACTGCTCTGGGAATTTTATTTGAATTGATAGCAGAGCTCAGTGTACTGTTTTATCTAAAGGATAGCATCTTTAAGATAGGTCAGTGCAGCATCCCCGAGTATAATGTTGGATTATCAGTGTAGATTGCACTTTCAAACTCTTACCATGGAGTTTGAATACACACCCTATCGATTTGGAGAAGTTGGTGTTACTATCTGAGCCACAGTGACAAGAATGGTGGCTGGTTTATCCAGGGAAGATTTTCATTGATGGTTTAAGGGCCACTGTAACTTTAGAACATGGTCTATCCATTTTGATTTGATTGCCTCTGTTATGTCCCCCAACTCCAACCCACCTCAGAATTTCCTAAAACAAAGAAAATGACAATGCTGCAAGTCCAGGAGGTACAACACAATCCAGTCTGATGACACAATCAAACTACATGCCTCAAAACTTGTTTTAACCCAATTCTACTGAGCCTGGTCTCAGCTAATTCCTCAACTCTATATTTCCAATCTCAATCTTCCTGCCACATCTCTGAAGTTTTGGACCAACCCACCTTCCAATTCTACTCAAAACTTTACAGTAAAACTGCCCCAAAGATGTCCTAAATCTAATCTCAATCCATCTTTGTTTTCATACTCATCTCTCACTGACATTTCCAATCCTAACCCAGTCTGACCTGTCAACTCTATTCGAAATCTTATACTACATCTTGCAGTATCTCAATCTCAGCTCAAGTCACATTATTTGCCAAATTCTTAAGAGGTTAACATACGAGATCTGATTGGTGAAATCATCAAGCTTTTCTTATGCGATTCTCAACCCATTCTTATCCTCCATTATATTTACAGCTTTCACTGCTATTTTGTAGAAAAAAAACATCTAAATGCTATAAAGGTATGGCTGGCACCGACAGTAGTGCTGTTGTTACCATTTTCGACACTGGTTGGAGAGAGTAGAAGATAGATTGCAAGAATAGGAGCTGGTGATGAGCTCCCAGAAGAAGCCTACAAGTTCCCAAGGATCTTAACATGATATCTGAATCTTAACAGAAAGATTCAGAAAACAAAGACAACTTCTATGCTTCTTTTATTCACTTATGGGATGAGGACATTGCTGGCTGAAATACCATTTATTGCATTTAGTGTCCCTGGTTGCCCCTTGAGAAGGTGGCGATGAGCTGCCTTCTTGAACCGCAGCAGTCCGTGTGCTGCAGGGTGACCCATAATGCCAGTGAGTTTAGGGGAAGTGAGTTTATCCAGTAATTAGCTCAGCTCACCAGGGTAATAAACTGTACTGATAGGTAAAACAGTAGTGGAGGAAGATATAATTGAACAGCAGACACATCTCTGTGGACTATAGATGCATGGGGGAGGAATTAATGAGTGCTTTTCTCTTGATCAATAAACATTGAGGAGTGAATTGCTGGATCTGCACTTGTGAATGGTACATAAGGACTCAGCTGCGATGCTTTCTACAGTTGAACAGCCATGGTAATATTCATGCTCTGCTTCATACATGAACATGGCCTGATGGGACAGGGGACTGAGGGAACATTCACTGGCCCCATGAGAAGAAACAGGAGGTAAAGTTGCGAAATATGACTGTGCAGATGTAGATTATAATAATTTGCCGAATGGCCAGTGTGGAATGGATTCTCAGTATTCAGAAAATGCCCCGCCCCTACCTGTTTATGGATTGGGCAAATGGACATTACATGACCATCATTCCCTATCTCTCCATTCACACAAGAACGATTACGTCAATAAGGAACAGCTTTCCACAATAATACCCAATAAGTGATAAAAGCAATGCCAGAATTGACACACTGACTACAATAAGGCCTTGTATTTACATTACATCCTTGACATAGACAAATACCACAAACTGCTTCACAGGAACATCAATCCAAATATAACACCAAGCCACATAAGATGGGCATTAAGACAACTGGCCAAATGATTGGTCAAAGATTTTAAGAGATAACATTTTAAGGAGCATGCCAAAAGGGAAGAGAGAGGGGTATTTGTCTATGTCAAGGATGTAATGTAAATACAAGGCCTTATTGTAGTCAGTGTGTCAATTCTGGCATTGCTTTTATCACTTATTGGGTATTATTGTGGAAAGCTGTTCCTTATTGACGTAATCGTTCTTGTGTGAATGGAGAGATAGGGAATGATGGTCATGTAATGTCCATTTGCCCAATCCATAAACAGGTAGGGGCGGGGCATTTTCTGAATACTGAGAATCCATTCCACACTGGCCATTCGGCAAATTATTATAATCTACATCTGCACAGTCATATTTCGCAACTTTACCTCCTGTTTCTTCTCATGGGGCCAGTGAATGTTCCCTCAGTCCCCTGTCCCATCAGGCCATGTTCATGTATGAAGCAGAGCATGAATATTACCATGGCTGTTCAACTGTAGAAAGCATCGCAGCTGAGTCCTTATGTACCATTCACAAGTGCAGATCCAGCAATTCACTCCTCAATGTTTATTGATCAAGAGAAAAGCACTCATTAATTCCTCCCCCATGCATCTATAGTCCACAGAGATGTGTCTGCTGTTCAATTATATCTTCCTCCACTACTGTTTTACCTATCAGTACAGTTTATTACCCTGGTGAGCTGAGCTAATTACTGGATAAACTCACTTCCCCTAAACTCACTGGCATTATGGGTCACCCTGCAGCACACGGACTGCTGCGGTTCAAGAAGGCAGCTCATTACCACCTCAGGGGACAACTAGGGATGGGCAGTGAATGCTTGCCCAGTTAGCGGTGTCCATAACCCATAAGTCAATTAAAAAAACTAAGGTCTTGTTAAAAGAAAGTCAATGTTACCCAGAGTTTTTCCATGTGGTTCTTTGTCTGATGGATTGAGCACTTGTAGGCTAAATGAGTTGTTGACTTGAAAATGGCCACAACTAGCAGCCTCTCAATAATAGTCTCCCTCTCGAAGTCCCAGCTCATGTTCAAAGCTTTGCAATCTTGCTTCCATATTCCAAATACCACTGCTCACCTTCAAAGATTTCGTTAAAGCCTGCCACCTTTGATCAATTCAGTGCTGCAATTTCTCCCTCTTTTGTAAGGAAAGCACTTGGTCTTGTTTTCCAGTGTATTTGTGAGATGCTGTTGACATTGTCTTTTGATAATTTAATTCCCTTATATTGTTTAACTCCACTAAACCTGTTTCCTTGGTTATATCTTTGCTATCCATGTGATTAAATATATTTGAATTAAATCTGCAAATAGACAGAAGGCAAAATGAATGATTAGTAAATTTAGAAAGATATCTTTGTTTGTTGGCAGTGCACATGTTTGTATGGAACATTCACTAAATTTAAAATTTTCTTGGAACTCCGTGCAGGTTTTATCTGTTGCACTCGCTCCATTGAGATAGCACTGATGTACAGCCAAGAAATGCAGATAAATGGCACACAAATCGATGTGAGATTTCAAGAAATATTCTCCACAGACTTTGCCGAAGTGTTGCCCAGATTTCTATTGTTCCTATTTGTGAAGGTGTTTATGAACTCACTGGACCCGTAGTTGACCAGCTCATGTCTTAATAGGCTATCCACTGTCATTAATCCATTGGTCTCATACTAGGTTTTATTTCTCTGCATAGCTATTGCACCTGCACTGCAGGAAACCACTGGGAGGGAGCAGGTGATAAATCATTCAGGAGATTATTTCAAATGTAACCATTCACTGAAATTCAAACCTGCCTTCTTGTTCCCGTTAATCTTTACACTCTGCCAGATTTCATCCTTGGAGGTGAGATTATTCAGCTTTTATTGATCTTGGTTGCACACAGCTACGTGGGCACATGTGCAGAGGCAGACCATATGTGCACCTAAATTCTCTTAAACTTATTAATAAACTCGCCTGCTTTTCTTTCAAGAAATGATCATTGGTGTAGTTCTGGTAAACTAAGTGTTGATAAAGCCGTTGAGCACACTGCTGTCCATGATGCAAGTTTTGAAGTTTGCCCTGATGACTGGGCTGAGTTTGAAGCTGCAGCGGCTGAGAGTCTCAGCCCTTCGTTCACTCCTGCACAGCTGTAT
>NW_025207053.1:4016-12439 GCF_004010195.1 Chiloscyllium plagiosum | reverse complement strand
CAGCGTAGAACAGGCCCTCCGGCCCTCGATGTTGTGCCTACCTTTGAACTATTCTCAGCTTGTCCTCCTACACTACCCCAAAATCATCCTTGTGCTTATCTAAGGATTGTTTAAATCTCCCGAATGTGGCTGAGTTGACTACATTAGCAGTTAGGGCATTCCACGGATCTGCTCAGGTGAGGAGGAACGTGACGGACACCTGGAAATACTCAAGGACGCCCTCACAAGAACGGGGAACGATGCTCAACTCATCGTCCGCATGTTTGATCGTGCCACAGCAACGAACCGCAATGACCTCCTCTGGAGACAGACACGTGCTGCACACGACAGGGTACCCTTCGTTGTTCAGTATTTCCCAGGAGCTGAAAAATTACGCCATGTTCTTCTTGACCTGCAACACATTATCAATGAGGATGAGCACCTCACCAAAGCCTTCCCCACACCTCCACTACTTGCCTTTAAACAACCACGAAACCTGAAACAGATTGTTGTTCGTAGCAAGCTGCCCGGCTGTCAGGATAACTCCATACAACCCTGTCACGATAGACGCTGCAAGACGTGTCAGAGTGTGGACTTAGATACCACCATTACGCGTGGGGACACCTCCCACCTTCTACATGGCAGGTACTCAAGTGACTCAGCCAACGTTGTCTATCTTATACGTTGCAGGCAAGGATGCCCGGAGGCATGGTACATTGGGGAAACCGAGCAAAGGCTACGAAAACGGATGAATGGGCACCGCACAACAATCAACTGACAAGAGGGTTCCGTCCCAGTTGGGGAACACTTCAGTGGTCCAGGACATTCAGACTTCGGATGACCATCCTCCAAGCTGGACTTCGGGACAGGCAGCAAAGAAAAGTGGCCGAGCAGAGGCTGATAGCTAAGTTCGGTACCATAGGGAGAACCTCAACTGAGACATTGGGTTCATGTCACATTACAGGTGACCACCATTGCACTATATACACACACAGATACTCCTGGATTGGAAATAGGCATGTCAGAGAGATCTAGTTGAATTTGGACGTCCTCAATAATGAGGAGAATACACTCATGTTCTGGAGTGGACAATGACGCAGGAGGATGGGCTAAGATATTGGTTGGGATGATGGTATGCAATTCTTAAAAGTCAATCGAGGATTTTTCAAAAGATAAATTTCATAACGGTTTTGTCGGGCTGCAGTCAAACGTTGAGTTTAAAAATTCCCGAAAATGGCAATTATTGAATGTGTACTATCGGTGACAATGTCTTGCTGTCGTGTAAGATTCGCTGCAGATTCTAAACTGAGATAAATGTCGACTGAGATAAATGTCGCTTAAAATCTGAGTACAGCGGGGATGCCCCAAAGCAACACTGGGTCAAACTTAGTTGAAAAATAAGCATCTGGGCGATGTTTATTTCCATGACGTTGAGTGAGTACTGAGGAGGCAGAGTCATCCAAAATGGCACAGTATAATTGAAAAGGTCTGTCATCAAGAGGTCTTCACAGAGCTGAAACTTCTGATGAAGCTTGCTTCAGTTCATTAAAGGCTTGCATTGCTTCTGAGGAAAGGGTAAATGCACCCTCGTAGGAGGAATATGGGGTCAACTTCTTAATGAGAGGTGTTGCGTTGGGATTCCATTTTCTGCAGAAGTTGAAAATACCCAGCCATTGGCGCATTTGCGTCACGGTTATTGGGGCTGTGAAGTTGACAATAGGAGTGATGCGGGTCTGTTCCAGACAGCGTGAGTCTTCATATATAATAATTTTCAGGAATTTGACTTGACATAGTGCAATGGAGACTTTTGGTGGAGAGACTATGTATCCCAAATGTTTCAAGTAATTGTAGACAAGAACAGCATCTGAGCGTTTTGATTCTTCATTAACAGGGAATACAAGGAATTCGTCCAAATATTTAACTAATGTAGGTCAACTTGTTAAGGTTATGTACTTAAATTGTTTCTGTAAGATCTGAGAGAAAAAGTCTTGGAGAATGAATGAAGCCTTGGGGTAGTCGAATCCAAGTTTTTATTCTGTCGATTAACGGTGAAGGCAAATAGGTACTGGCTGTTCATATGACGAGACATTGAGAGAAAGGCATGTTGAAGATCAACAAAACCGAAAAACTTAGCATCCGGCGGGTATTGTTGATACATTATAAGCTGGGTCTGGAACCAAGTCAAGAAGTGGCTGAACAATGGTCTTGATAGCTTTTCAATTTTGCACCATCCTCTATAGAACATAGAAAAATACAGCGTAGAACAGGCCCTTCGGCCCTCAATGTTGTGCCTACCTTTGAACTATTCTCAGCTTGTCCTCCTACACAATCCCAAAATCATTCTTGTGCTTATCTAAGGATTGTTTAAATCTCCCTAATGTGGCTGAGTTGACTACATTAGAAGTTAGGGCATTCCACGGATATGCTAAGATGAGCAGGAACGTGACGGACACCTGCAAGTCCTCAAAGACGCCCTCACAAGAAAGGGGAACGATGCTCAACTCATCGACCGCAAGTTTGAACGTGCCACAGCAACGAACCGCAATGACCTCCTCTGGAGACAGACACGTGCTGTTCAGTTTTCCCCAGGAGCTGAAAAATTACGCCATGTTCTTCTTGACCTGTAACACATTATCAATGAGGATGAGCACCTCACCAAATCCTTCCCCACATCTCCACTACTTGCCTTTAAACAACCACGAAACCTTAAACAGATTGTTGTTCGTAGCAAGCTGCCCGGCTGACAGGATAACTCCATACAACCCTGTCACGATAGACGCTGCAAGACGTGTCAGAGTGTGGACATAGATACCACCATTACGCGTGGGAACACCTCCCACCTTGTACATGGCAGGTACTCATGTGACTCAGCCAACGTTGTCTATCTTATACGTTGCAGGCAAGGATGCCCGGAGGCATGGTACATTGGGGAAACCGAGCAAAGGCTACGAAAACGGATGAACTGGGCACCGCACAACAATCAACAGACAAGAGGGTTCCGTCCCAGTTGGGGAAAACTTCAGTGGTCCAGGACATTCAGCCTTCGGATGACCATCCTCCAAGGTGGACTTCGGGACAGGCAGCAGAGAAAAGTGGCCGAGCAGAGGCTGATAGCTAAGTTCGGTACCATAGGGAGAACTTCAACTGGGACATTGGGTTCATGTCACATTACAGGTAACCACCATTGCACTATATATACACACAGATACTCCTACACACACACACTCACACACACAGGCACTCCTATACACACATACACACGGACACACACTTGACCTGCAACACATTATCAATGAGGATGAGCACCTCACCAAATCCTTCCCCACATCTCCACTACTTGCCTTTAAACAACCACGAAACCTTAAACAGATTGTTGTTCGTAGCAAGCTGCCCGGCTGACAGGATAACTCCGTACAACCCTGTCACGATAGACGCTGCAAGACGTGTCAGAGTGTGGACATAGATATGTCAGAGTGTGGACATAGATACCACCATTACGCGAGGGAACACCTCCCACCTTGTACATGGCAGGTACTCATGTGACTCAGCCAACGTTGTCTATCTTATACGTTGCAGGCAAGGATGCACGGAGGCATGGTACATTGGGGAAACCGAGCAAAGGCTACGAAAACGGATGAATGGGCACCGCACAACAATCAACAGACAAGAGGGTTCCGTCCCAGTTGGGGAAAACTTCAGTGGTCCAGGACATTCGGCCTTCGGATGACCATCGTCCAAGGTGGACTTCGGGACAGGCAGCAGAGAAAAGTGGCCGAGCAGAGGCTGATAGCTAAGTTTGGTACCATAGGGAGAACTTCAACTGGGACATTGGGTTCATGTCACATTACAGGTGACCACCATTGCACTATATATACACACAGATACTCCTACACACACACACTCACACACACAGGCACTCCTATACACACATACAGACGGACACGCATTCACACAGACGCGCACACAGACACCCACACACACCCTTACAGACACACACACTCCCACACTCACACATGTACCCCCTCACAGTCTTAAGACACTCTGCACTCACTACACACACACACACACACACATACACTTTCTCACGCTCACAACCCCCACCCCAGACACACACACACACAGGCAGACAAAGACCCACACGCACACAAACATTTTTGGGGTGAATTTGCACTTTCAGGGTTACATTGTACTATGCTCAAAAACTGCATACATTCATGAAGAACTCTGAGTTCAAAAACTGCATGAATTTATGTAAAACTCAGATGTCACAATTTTTAGATTAGAATCAATCAGTCTGTGTGATGGCATAGACATTGAACGCAGGGGGCCAACACCTTCAACATATAGTCTAGCTATCACAATTGTCAACTGCTAACTTGAGAATGCAACTTTAAAAAAAAGGCTTTGTGATTTTAACATGAAACAATGAAACTATGATTGTATTCTAACAGATGAACGACTTAACAGACAATCAATTTTTCATTGTATAATTTCAGTTACATTTTCCTGCACCCAGTCTGTACGAATGTTATACTCTTAGTATGCAAAATCAAAGCCAATGCGACTGCAGTTTATTATGATACGTATTTGAAAATATTTAACAGACAGAAGATATAAAGGAGGAAAAAGTGTGGAGTGCTGATGCTGGAGCTGAGATTCGAGAGTGCGCGGCTGTGCTTTTTCAGCACCATAGTCTTTCGTAGTAAATTTTTTTCTTTAATTGAAAGACTGTGGTATGTGGGACACCACAAGGAATTAGTTTGGTCATCAGGAATACAAATAAGTGCCAATAATTTTCTTGTTTTACGTTTACAAAATCTGCCAGAAGGTGTGAATGTTGGTATCCTGGACCCAGCAAAGAGTAGGACAGAATATTAATAGTTTATTTCTTGGATTGATATGGATGACGTTTCTTTCTTCATTTTACAGCAAGTCAGACAGGATGATATATGCACAGGAAAGATTAATCAAAGTGAGATGATATGTGTCCTTCATGCTCTGAATATTATGTGGGCAGCTGATGTGGGAGAATGTTTCTATTTGTTGCTGTATTCAACATTGGGGGCCAGACTACATGACCCGGAAAAATATTAAAAAGGTAGATCATTCTTTACAACAATGCTGATTTATTTATACTTTATTAAGAATGTGAAAGCTAATGACACGGTTGGATTTTATTAACCTCAGCAGAACAGATGTGATGGACATGATTCAGTCTGGGATACGTTCAGGAGTAGAATCAGAAACGAGTGGGAAATGGCGCAGGTTTAGTGTGATGTTGGGCCTGCTCCTGTGCAATAATGAAAAGTACCATTGCTATCAGTGCTCCAGAGCCTCAGACTGTTTTTTCTGGACATGTGTTTTGTTAGTTTTGTAGTGTTTTTGATTAAAGTTACTCAATATGTGCAGTCGGTAATGTGTAACAATTTTAAAAATAATTTATTGAGTTTAAGAATGAACCATTTATCTAATTAAAAATAAATAATATCTAAAGAATGTATACCACTGTGACAATCGGAAATGAGCTGAGATTAGATTAGATTACTTACAGTGTGGAAACAGGGCCTTCGGTCCAACAAGTCCACTCCGACCCGCTGAAGTGCAACCCACCCATACCCCGACATTTACCCCTTTTAACCTAACACTATGGGCAATTTAGCATGACCAATTCACCTAACCCGCACATCTTTGTGACTGTGGGAGGAAACCGGAGCACCCGGAGGAAACCCACGCTGATTTTGTTCCATCCCAGTGTTAAAAGCCGAGTCCAACTATTTCAGTTTTATTCAGTTAGAGAATGTTTAGATTAGATTAGATTACTTACAGTGTGGAAACAGGCCCTTCGGCCCAACAAGTCCACACCGACCCACCGAAGCGCAACCCACCCATACCACTACATTTACCCCTTACCTAACACTACGGGCAATTTAGCATGGCCAATTCACCTAACCTGCACATCTTTGGACTGTGGGAGGAAACCCGAGCACCCGGAGGAAACCTACGCAGACACGGGGAGAACGTGCAAACTCCACACAGTCAGTCGCCTGAGGCGGGAATTGAACCCGGGTCTCTGGCGCTGTGAGGCAGCAGTGCTAACCACTGCTCCCAATTGTTCACCGATATCGAGGACAAACTGTTGAGTCAGTTTGACGGGTCATTCTTGTTAAAGTTGTGAGGCAGCTCCTGCTCTTCAATCTATTTCTATAGCCTATTCTCATACAACCTATTCACATCCAGGCCTGAACCATGAAACACCCTGTTTCTCAGATCGTTTATTGTCCGTGTCTATGCTTTATCTGAACCCTTTTGGGCAATGGATATTTGACACTGAATTTTGGAAAGTTAACTGCTGTTGCAAAAGTTGATATAAAATGCATGCTACAAAGTAAATTGCAGCAATTCTTTTCCTTACAAAGCAGCTATAGCGACTGGGAGTGTGCCAGTTGGTTGCTCATAAATCTCCCGCTGCCGCTGAAAATGGACGCCACTGACTATCAAGGTAAGTCCTTGTAAAGGGAAACTTCCCTTTGTGGCAGCCCTGTGTTGCTCACTCTCACCGCTCCCGCTGTTGCTGAAAGTGGAATGAGGAGTCACTATCAGATCAGCCATTATCTTATTGAGTGATGTATCAGAATTGAATGGACCGCTCAGGCAACTTATTCACACATTATTGTTTGTGGGGATTGAGTCACCTCCTGTCCCTGGGTAACAGGATCCTAGGGACACACTAGCATCCAGATTTTCCTGTGTTCAATCTCGAGCAGTCCCAGGTTTGTAAATTAGATATCCTCACCTTGCTTCTGAGTAACAGGCTCAAACAGCTGTATGCTCTCCTGCTTCTCCTATGGAATGGAAGTAAGGGATTGAATGGTCTTTTCTCATGCCTTATAACTTCAATTAGCCGAATATCTGTCTCCTGTGTCCGTAAAACAGTCACAAAATCTGCATGATGTATTTGTGTATTTAACTGGCATTAATTGAGCAAGCACGCTGTCTGGGTGTGCTTTTGCACGACTGAATTCAGAAGCAGAATGGCTCCACCCGTTCCGATCGCATAGACTAGAGCAACAATCGAGACTAAGAGACGCACAGCATGAAAACAGACCCTTCTGTCCAAGTCGTCATGACAACAAGAAATCGCATACTAATCTATTCCCATTTGCCAGCACTTGGTCCATATCCCTCTAAGCACTTTGTATTCATATACCCATCTCATTGTCTTTTAAATATAGGAATTTGAACAGTGGGCACAACCTCTTCTGGTAGCTCAAGCGAAATGTAGACGACCCTCTGTGTGAAATATGTTCCCCTTACGTCCATTTAAATTATTAGTCTCGCACATTAGCGAGTTCTGACCTTCTCCCACTGGTATCCTTATATACAGAAGAGGAACGACACCACTTCAATTGGGAAAATACATCCATCCTCGGACATGCCAAACAGAGACACGCACGAGAATTCCTAGAAGCATGGTATTCGAACCAGAATCAACCAACACATTGAGTTGGATCCAACTTACCATCCCCTGAGGAAAAGAACAGGAAATTACATCACCTTAGGAAATGATATTGCAACAGGAAATGACATCACCAACTCAAATTATCGCAAACGTACAAATAGAATGCAGGAAACATCAGCAGTGCTTCGACCGGAAGTGCACTGTAAATGTTGTCTATTATGGTGATGAAATGTCTGAAAGTGCAACTTCCAGCTCAGTGAGCAAACCAATTATTGACTCCCCTATTCGGGGTAACAGACCTTGACCAATCCCATTACCTATTCCCTTCATGCTTTTGTAAACGTCTATCAGGTCACTTTTCAGCCTCAACACTCCAGGGAAACAGCCCCAGCATATTCAAACTCTCCCTGTAGCTAAACCCACCCACACCTCGCCCCCTCTCAAAACCAGCAATATATTGTGAATCCTTTCAGCGCCCTTTCAACTTTAACAACATCATTCCTGTAGCAGGGGGAGCAGAAATAAAGGCGGTATTACAAAATTGCCAGAAATGATGTCCTGTACAGCTGCAACATGACATCCAAATTTTTTCATCAAAACACTGAACAATATGACAAATGTACCAAAGGCTTTCTTCATTACCCTGTCTACCAGTGACGGCGCATTCAAGGAAATGTCAACATGCACCACAAGGAGGTATAATGGCTCAGTGTTTGGCATTGCTGCCTCACAGCGCAGGTATGTGTTGTCACTTCATGCTTAGATGATTGTCTGATGGATTTCGCACAATCACACCGACTCTGTGTGGGTTCCCTCTGCATGCTTCACTTTCACTCCACAGTCTAAAGATGTGCAGGTCAGGGTGGGTTGACCAGGCAAAATTGCCCATAGTGTCCAGGAATTTGCAGGTTCTGTGGATTCGCTTAGGAAATACAGAGTCACAGAGATAGAGTAGGGGTCTGTCAGGTGAGATACTCGCCCAAGG